>NC_092436.1:16632262-16790411 GCF_036169615.1 Heliangelus exortis
GGGGTAAGGAGAGAGGGGAGCTCCACCTTCCTAACACTTGTAACTCCCACTCTTGAGAGAGCAATACCTGAGAAGAACCTTTATACATACACACAAAATATCCAGGGCTCCTTTTGCAAGACAAGTAAGGGCACAGGACAGAGGGGCAATGGTTTCTTTGGTTCTAAGTTCTGATAATGGCTGCAGGAAAGAAGGTAATCTGGTCACAGAACCAGGTCCAAACTGCTCCCCAGTTCTGCCTACAAGTTCTGACACAAGTGACAATGGTGTTTGCCTCCAGTCCCACGCAAAGAAACTCCCTTCTCTCATTTTTCAGGAGTTAATGCTACCTTCTCTTCTCAACAGCTGCTCAGCAAGCACAAGCCAGAAGGACAACTGCATCACTCTGATCTCCATGAAGAACATCAACACGAACAACAGCATGGGTTACCCTCCATCAGAAAAGGTTTGCCCTTTAAAACTCACTCTTTAGGGAGTTACCTGGGGATTACTCCTCTTGCTGGGTAAGAGCATGCCTTTGAGACATTTCTTTGCTCTCTTAATCCTTCAGATTATGTTAAAAAACAGCTGCCAAACGCCTGAAGGTTCAAACTGGTTCTAGTGAGCCTGGTGAAAGTTTGAGTGCCCAACTGAGGTTTATCCAAGCTGCCTGAACTCAAGGTGTCAAGTGTACCTCATGCATACAGGTGCCATCACTTAGGGCCAGCCACCAGAGCTGGAGTGTTTGTCATTAAATGAAGAATTAAATAAACCAGCCTTAGGCTAAAGTTCAGCTCTCACCCTCCAGCCCAGATTCACCACACTCCTGCTCCACAGCTGATGCTGGAACACATTCCCATCACTACTTTCAGATCCACTCTACTCAATCCATATCCTGTTGTTTCCAAGCTACACCAGCACTGGGGCTGGGTTTGAGGGAACACGTTGCTTAACCTCTTTTACCAGCCCCAACAGGCTGCTGATGCACCATGTTTTGTTCCTCTTGCAGGTGCTATAAAGCCAAGGATCCTGAGCTTGAAGCTGAATGTGACTATCAACAGGTTCTGAGGTTCTTTATATCCTTCCCCCTTGGGGAAGAGCAAGGGTGGACTTTATAGATAAATTATTATGTCCTTTCTGATCAATCCTTTTACAGTAGCATCCCACATAGCTTCCTCACCTGGGGTCTAGGGGCATTCTCCAGCCATGCTCAATGGTTATCTGTTTTTTTTTTACATGCCTTCAAATCCTCAGATTATGCCAGCAGCAAGAAGCACCAAGGAACCATCGACTTTGCTAATAAACTGCTGCCTTAGATTAAGGACCCTTATAGTCCCTGCCAGCCAGTCCCAGGCTCATTAACCAGCACAGCCCCACACAGAGGCAAAACCCTGCATTAGGAAACACCACCACACCTGAAGCTGAGCTAATGGGACAGAAATGGCCAAGGACGGGGACACATCCCAGCACCACTGCTCCAAGCCCCTTATCCTTGGGGGCCTCCTTGTCCCTGCAGCAGTGAGGGTGATCACATCCACCTACCTCACAGGGTTGTTGTGAGGATATGTTAATCAACATCTGTAAAGTGTGGGGAGAGCCACAAATTAAAGGTGCTGCTGAATGCAAATTGCCATGCTCAATATTTTATGAGGAACTGAGCTTCAGGCAAGCAGATTGGTACCTTCTCACAGGTCCAACAAGCTCAAACACCAATGTAAAGAACAAGGGCTCTGCACAGATGCTTTTATCTGAGTGTAAAAAGGAGTTGTCACAAGCAAAACCTGAGCTACTTTAGCTCCTGAGCTTTGGAACCCAGAGCTCCCAGCTCAGGGTTCCACCACTTTCCCAGGGCTTCCTGATAGCCCAGAAAATCAGATTTCCCTTCCAGTTCAGCCAGAGCATCCACTTTATCCCAGCACCAAGAACCACTAGTGCAGCTCTGAGCTGCCACAATCACAGCTCTCTTAAGCTCCACAGTGCAACAGCCCCAGCTGGCTCACACCCCACTGCCACCAGCTTCCACCACCCACAGCAAAATCCATCCTTCTAAGTGGAGCAACCAAGGACAATGGAGACAGCAACAGCCACATGACTGTAAGAGGAACAACACCCCGTTGGGTCTATTTCTGGAGGCCTCAGCTGCCTTATTCAGTAGCATAATACACTATAACTCTGCAACTACTTCAGCCTTTGCTCATCTTCACTGCCTCCTGCTCTCAGGTTTCACCAGCTCCACAGTCAGTACAAAGCATCTCCTCTACTCAACAGCAGTACCCCAGATGCTTTGTTGGGGTTTTTAACATGAGCATCAATCAACACCCATCAACCTTGAAGGTGAACTGTGAAGTTAAGGAAAGATCCAGCCAAGCATTCCAAACAGGAATCACCACACACACTTCCAACCACGGTTTTACGAAAAGCAGCAATTTAGCTCAATTTCATTTTCTAGGATGGATAACAGATGTGCCAAGTGGTAGAAGGAGCTGTGCTTTGCAGCTGGCAGTTAAGCATTCACCAAAACGAATGCTATGGTCACACATTTTCACATACACACCAGGTAGCTTGACTAGCGACTTGTTTTTTTAAGAAATAAAGCCATTCTGGTAAAATTCTTGAAATATAAAATGACACCACTCTACTCACCCGGCATCCACCAGAACGGTGAGTTTGCTGAAGCTCAGGATCCCAGATGACTCCTAGGTAGGTGAATCCAGATAGCTCCTGATGTCAGCCATGTGCCTCAGCGCATGGACTGCACCTCACAGACAGGGTTTTAGTGCCAGGAAGACCCCACAAAGGTAACACAGGTGGTATCAGGCACTTCAGTAATTGCCAAGCTTTAACTAAGTCCACACTGACCAATGAAAGATGGTTTCATGCTTATTTTATTCCCTTCCTTTGTGCTCCTTCTTCCCAAAGACTCCTGAGTGATTACTTGAACCTTCTCCATGCTAAAGCTGATCTGCATCCATCCGAAAGCAAAATTCCAGCCTTGACTTTGTCCAAAAGAAGGAACGCACACGCAGCATAAAGGTGACACAACCCGTAACTTCCAGTCGCTGCTGCTCACACGAAGGGAGCGATCTCCTCCCAGGTGCTGCGCTCCCACAAAGCACAGAGGGGGTAAACACCGACACCTGTGCACCGCGACTCCCGTCCCACAGCTCGTTAGCTCAGCTCTAACTGGTGATGAGGTGAAACAAGGCACAGCTGGAAGGAGCTGCAGCAGGTGGCTGCCCTTGAGGAGCTCCCAGCGACCGCCTGGCAGGAAGGTGTGGAGCAGAACACGACTTTCTCCACGCTCTTTCTACTCTCGGACGCGCCTCCCGCAGCCCCGCACACGCAGCAGGAGGCAGCGACATCGCTCCTCGAATCCATCCTCACAGGAGGGACCCCAGATGGGTGTGGGACACAGCGGCAGAGGGAGGAGCACTGAAGCGCTGAAAGGGGGGAGAAGGCGCTGAAAGGGGGGGAGAAAGGCGCTGAAAGGGGGAGAGAAAGGCGCTGAAAGGGGGGGGAAGAAAGGCAGAGCTCTGAGGGGGCTCCTACCCACGTCCTCGCGCAGCCCTCCTGAAGCAGCACGCGGTCGCGCGTTGCGCACGGCGCTATTTAAGCTCCCGGTGAGCCCCGCCCCCGCGCGGTGCAGGCTGGGAGCTGTAGTCCGCTGCCCGCCGGCGGGGCTGGGGACTCGCCTACCCAGCGGGCACCGCGCGGCCACCGCCTCCGCGCACAAGATGGCGGCGCGGGCGGTCCGGGGCGGCCGGCACTGAGGGGAGCGGAGGGGCGCGGAGGGGGCCGGGCGGGAGGGAGGCCCCTCCAGGGCCCCCCCAGGGCCCGCCGCTATGACCTACACGGCGGAGCAGCTGGATGGCGTGCGGCGGTGAGCGGGGAGGGGCCCGGATCCGCCGGCGGGTCTGTCGTGAGGGGGGGACAGGCCGGTGGAGGTAAATCTGGTGTGTGTTTTGCAGAATAAAGCGGTGTCGGAATTACTATGAAATCCTGGGGGTGGAGAGGGATGCCAGCGAGGAGGATCTGAAGAAAGCTTACCGCAAACTGGCCCTGAAATTCCACCCTGACAAGAACCGCGCTCCCGGGGCCACGGAGGCTTTCAAAGGTGAGGCGGGAGCTGTCCCGGGTGGGAAGGGCCCAGAGGAGGCTGCCCCGGGCACCACACCGCTTGTGCTGCCACTGACAGCAGGCACAGCGCCTCAGTGCAGCTGCTGCTCAGCAGGATTTGCCTTTTAATCTTTCAGGATACAGATTTCCCTGAGAAGCAAAGGGCAGCGTGCTCCGTGTCGCACTCCTAGGCAGTGCTGAAGGGTCAGGGTGATGTCTGGAAATGATCCTGGCCATGCAGGAGAGGGTGTGTGCAGTCAACTGCTCTGTGTCACAAATTAAATTATATATATATATATATATATTTATATATATGTAGGCATAGAAATTCTAGTCTGCACCTGGACTCTTCAGTGATGTTGCCATCTGAACCTGTATCAAGTAGCATCTAAACACTTACATCTTTTGCCTCCTCTGTGCTGTGTTGCAGCTGCCCACAGCAACATTGTAAAGCAGCACAAGGAAAGCGAGGTTTGAATTCACGGCCTATTAGAATAAGGAGGTTTTGAAGGGCTTTCCTTTTTCTTTTTTTTTTTTTTTTTTTTTTTGTGTGTGTGTGTGTGTGTGTGTGTTAGGGTTGTATTTGTCTATGAGCTTGTTTACAGGCATCTTCTGTCAAAGATCAAGGAGGAAGATGAACCAAAAAAAATACTACTCGGTGGTTTGACAAAAAGTGTGAAATAGATAAGCTGTACAGTTTCACAAGCATCTCTGCCCACAGAAAAGCTGGGAATATGGCTCTGCATTTTAATTAGGCTCTGCAGTCACTAACTTCGTATTAACTGCGTGTAGGTTCACCTCTGTACCAGTGCTTAGTTTGATCTAATAAAATGTTAGATTTTCCCTCAAAGTGGACTCTCACCTCAGGCTTACAATTATTTCAACTCTTTCCATATTCTTTAACACTTTTGTCTTCCCCCTGGCCTTGGTGGCAGCAGGAAATAAGTTCCCTCACAGGTCATGCCAGTGTCCTAACACTAACAAAGGCAATTCTCAGAAAAGTAACTCAAGCACAGATTTTCTGTGTCTTCTGGGGCTTTTTTGCTACTCTGCTTATGAAAGATCTGGAAATACTGCATGATGTGCCTGTGTAACACTTCTTTTCATCCCCTCTCCAGCAATAGGCAATGCTTTTGCAGTTCTGAGTAACCCTGAGAAACGACTGCGATACGATGAGTTTGGAAGTGACCAAGAGCACGTCAGCACCAGCCAGCCCAGGCACTACAATTATTACACAGAATTTGAAGCAGACATCACACCAGAAGAAATCTTTAACGTGTTTTTTGGTGGGCACTTCCCTACAGGTCAGTATCTGTCTGCAGTGGTTTTGAAATGCAGTGAGCTGGCACTAGACTCTAAAGGAAGTTCAGCATCTCTTGGTGCTGCTCAGAGTTCATTAGACATCTGAAAAGAGCAAAAAGTTTTTGGATTTACTGGTTTGGTTTGGTTTTTTTTTCCCCTTCCTAGCTTTTTATGTGTGGAAAAGCTCCCTTAATGCATGGGTTTAACTGCAGATTTTAGCAGCTCTGTTGCCCCAAAGAGCTCAAACCTTGCTGTCCAGGAGTGCTCCCAGAAGAGAGAGCTGCCAGGGGGCGATGGCTGGTGCTGCCAGAGCACATCCCTCACCTCCCAGCATCTCTTGAAAAATTCTGACTAGTTAGGGGTAAGAACATTTCAGTCTCTCAAGGGTTTTCCTGGCAGTATCTAACAAATTGCTTTAGCACCCTTGGAAACCTTCTTGCCTCCAAGGCCTGGTAGACACTTTGTTCCATCAAGCCAGCCTCTTCTGGCTCTCTATTGGAACTCTGACTGCAAACTTGATAGAAACCCTTGGAAAAATCTCTGAACAAGCAGTGAAACAGATGCTGTAACACAGTAACAAAGGTCACTTCCGCCCAGGTTTCCTGCAGAATTCTTTGGGAAATTCAGAGAAAGAAGAGAATAAGACTGTGAAATAATGTGAGGTCTTTCCCAGGGCTTTAAAATAGACTGGCATTTCTGCTGTGGTGATAAGGCCATACATTTCAATTCTCTGAATACAAAGCCATTCTGAATTTCAACAGAGGAGAGCACAGCTATTATTAAGATATTCATATGGTGATAAAATCAGAGTTGGAAGCTTCAATTCAAAACAGCAGATGCAATTCTCTTCTCGTTTTAGTTTTTAAAAATAAATCAACTACATTCAGGGTGCAAGAAAGGAAATCTTGAATTGTACTCTTTCTTTAAACTCCTTTTTTAAATCTCTGTCACTGTTACAAAGTCATTAACTTAAGCTATTAATAGCTTGAAGGAAGAGGAAGTAGAAACGGGTGGAGAAGAGCATATTCAGTAATTATGGGAAGCCATAATTCATGGCCTGAGTCTGGTGAAGCAAATTAATTTTCCTGCTCAGAGCCTGGGGATACAAGACAAGCAATGGCCTTGCAGGTGAATGTGACAAAAACAGTATCAAAATATGAGATGCCTTGATAAACATCATAGCATGTTTCTATAGTTTGATTTAAATTAAGGCAAACTTTACAACTTCTCTGGTAGACTTTTTGAATGATGTGGGCATTAAATCTGAGGTCTGTTTGCTCTTCTTAATCTGAGGTCTCACAACTCAGGCCACGTAGGCTAAGCCTGGATAATCAACCAGAAGATCTCAGAAACAGAGGTGAGTCCCAGCAACTGGATGAAAATCCTGACTCTTGGATGCTTTTAACAGGGAATATCCACATGTTCTCAAATGTAGCCAGAGACTCACACTATTACCCACGGAGGCACCGGAATGAAAGAGCATGGACACAGGAGCAAGAGGAGGAAGACAACAGGCCACAGGTAGCCAGGAGGGGAAGGATCTCTTGGGCTTAAATATTTCACCAGGGTGAGGGGTCTGCTTACACAGCTGAAGCCAAGACAGCCTTTCCTATCCTTACCTGCCCAGAGGTTATCTTCAAGTGCTGCAGCTTGATGTTTCCAAAAGTAACTAGATGGGCTTTTATAAACCACTACTTTACATTTTCCAGCCTGGGGCAGGGTGGCACTGGGACGCTTTTCTACCTCTGAAACCACCTGGAAAGACACAAAGTGTCATTTGTTGCTAGCACACATACACACATGCCACCCACCTTGGAAAAATCTTCCTCCTGAAGCAGGCTGTTAACTAAGGAGGTCATTCTGCAGGGAAGGTTAATTTTTCCCTGCAAGTCTCATAGTTGGGCTCTGAAAAAAAAAAAAGTGGTGCAGCCTGCAGACAGCTAAGCTTGGGCAAAATGGGCTTCTGCCTCAGCTTCTTGCAGCTTTCCCAAGGGCAGACAGCAAGATCTAAATAGCTGCACATTATATTGTGTTCCTGATTAGAAAAGACACCTTAGGAGGACAGTTTGCAAATCATGGGAAGAGCAGAAGTGTAGAGCTGTGTTTTGTCTATAGCTACCAGAACTTTTTGGTCCTTTGATAATTCCCCCCCCACTCGTTTTTTTCTGCTACATTCATTCAAGCAAAACAAAATTCAAGTTCTTGCATCCTGTCCCAAGTTACACCACAAACAGTCTCTTAGCTCTTTACTTTCCAGTCTTTTTACCCAGTGTTTGAACAGATTTTAGAATGCATGTAGCAAACTTCAGAAGATGCAGGGAAAGCTGGGGGCACAGATGGGAATTGCAGTGTGTTCCTGCAGGCTGGATTGTCAGGCAGCAGCACTGTGGGGATCTGACACCTTGTGAAGGAAACTGCAGATGAAAGAAATGTTGTGAAAAGAGAATGGGAAGAAAATGGCTTTAAAGAGCTTTCTGAGATTGTTAGTAAAGGTTATCTTGAAGTTAAAATGTCATCCCTCAAAATCTGAATGCAATTCCTCTTTTTCCAGTTTACATTTAATCTGTGACAGGTAGTCTGGTTTCTGGGAACAGATGCATTTTGTTCCCTATCTTTTCTGCACTACTAATTACTGTTTTTTCTTTTCAGAACTCCTACTCTGCATTTATTCAGTTGATGCCAGTTTTCATCATAATAATCGTGTCAGTGATAACCCAACTGATGGCCACAAACCCACCCTACAGCCTGTTCTACAAATCGTAAGTCACTTAAAGACACATTTCCCTGCTGGTGATGAGGACACAGAACTGGGCTTGCTAGCAGAGCACACATTCAGTCTTCTCTTTCAAGCAAGTGTTATCAGTTGGTAAATAAGGAAATACCAACAGTCTCTACTGACCATTTCCCCTGAGTTATCACTGTGGAGTTAACTCTGGGGTGCTTTGTTGTGCTGAACAAACAGAGGCACCCAGCCAGAGAGCTTTCTCAACTGGTGTGAGATGTTTTTGAGCAGCCACACAGTAGCAGGAACCTGGGTGTGCTCAGGGCTCAGCAGCCCCTGCCCTCCCGACCACCCCTCAGGTTCCTGTGGGAAGAGATATAAAGGTGAATCCTGCTCTTGTCAGTGGGAATCCAAATCTGCTCTGGAGCCCAAGTTCCACTGCAAGAGTTGTCAAGCTGCACACATCATTAAGCCTTGACATGCTGTGGCTTAACATCTGTCCAAAAGCAGGATCCCAGGGCTGGAGAGGGCAGAGTGAACTGGTGAGCTCTGGGAGCAGAGGGAACACCACCAGACCTGCTGTAATCAGAGCTTATGGGGCAGGGGAGAAAACCCTCTTGCTGCTCTGAGCAGCCACAGTGGGAAAGAGCTGACCAGTTCATTCACCCCCACTGGCTCTTCAGAAGATGGGAGTGGGGCTTTGGGGGACAGGGAGTGCTCCAGACACTCCCCATGCTCTTTTTTTTTTTTTTTTTTTCCAGAATCAAAATTACCTAAATTTAGGTGTGTGCTCTCTACTGCTACAGTTGCCCAACAACACCCTTTATTTTTTCTTGCCACGAGATGTCAGTATGTAGAGCCAGCATAAGAACAAGAGAGTGGTTGTTTTTTGGGTGGGTTTTTTTTTCCACAGAGTGTTTTTGCTATCTGCCAGCCCCATGTAAAGCCTCCCACGCTGCCCCCAGAGCAGCTAATCTCTCTCCTGCTTTTCTTCACTACCTCCCCTTCTCCTGTTGACTTGAGATAGTCAGGCCTGAGCCTGGTAAACAGTTACGGTGTTTCTTTACATCATATCCTAAAAAAAAACCCTAAAAGCTAAAATAAATTGTTTATACAAAAAGAGGGCACACCTCTTCGACATGGCAAGAGAGGAGGAAAAAAAGGAGCCCAGGAATTAAAAGGGACAAACAGGATTCCACTGAGTAGAGTGTAACCTTTGTGATTTGGCTGCCTGCCTCTTGCTCTGGGCAGTGATTTGAAAAAATGCCTGGGTATCTTTGCTCAAATAAGGAAATTTAGCATAAAAGTGTGATTTAATCCAGTGGCTGTGTTGGAGTAGCTAATTCTACCTGCAGGATGTTCTGCAGGGTATTCCATACCCCACTTCACTTACTGATGATACAAAAAACCTAAAGGAAATAACTAGAATCTCCCCAGCAAATTCTTATTTCTACCAAAGGATCCAGAAACCAGGAAAATCCAGATCCAACTGCATTATGCCCTAAGCAATACTAGGGCTGTATGCTTTTCCTATGAGCTCTGTATTTGTCCTCAATTCCCACCTATTTCTGGACCTTTCTTGCAAAAAAAAAAAAAAAAAAAAGCCAGCCAACAGAATAAAGTTCACAGAGTTCCTGTGCACAGATGAAATTTGCTCTTATGTTTTGGGAGTGTCTTGACTGAGCTGTTAAGAACAAACACGGTATTTGGAAGGAACTGTGTCAGCTCTGACTCAGTTCTCTGTAGATGTCTCCAAAAATTAGGTATTTTCCTGTGGTTTTTAAGGAAGAGTGTGATTTTTGTTGCTAGTGCACAGCTTGCTGTGCCCGAGCCTTGTAATTTCCTCCTTGGATGGCTGAGGGAGCTATAGTCCTGCAGAAAGTAACTGTGAAGCTGTAAACAGTGTCCTCTGAAAATGCTAATGTGGAGAAACAGCTCTGGATTCCTTTCTGTTTGAACTGCTAAAAAATCTGATCCCTGTATTTGTTCCCACAGGTCTATAGGCCACGTTGTTAGCAGAGAGACAGAGAACTTGCAGGTGCCTTACTATGTTGATAAAAACTTTGAAAAGAATTATCAAGGAGCAGAACTTCAAGAACTAGAGAAAACTGTTGAAAAAGATTACATAGACTACATTCAGACCAGCTGCTGGAAGGAGAAACAGCAAAGTAAGTTATTTTTGTTACACGTGTGCCTACCAGCCACCAGTACCTGCAGGATGGCTGTGCTTCACACAGCACTGCCAGGTTTAGCCTCATTTTGTGATGCTTGTAACTTCTCAAACCCTGCCCTGCTCCTAACACTGAATTTGCTGTTCTTGAGGATCTGTCAAAATTCACTGCAGGTGATTCTGAGAGCCCAGAGAAAGCAGATATCACCATTTGAGACATTCTTTCCACTTGGTTTTCATGCTTGAATGACCCTTAGTGATGATGTTTTAAATGTGTAACCCACCACATTTATCTAGCTCTGACAGATTGTTAGGGCTAAGAAAGGTCTCAGGACATCACCTATTCCACATTTCCTTTGCTGGAGCAGAATCATTTCTGCTTTGACTGGCCCTGTGAGAAGGTGATTTAACTTTTTCTTCAAAACTTGAACCAGAAGAGAGCCCAAAGCCCATCCAGTTGCCTCTGGTAACTGTGCAGCAGACTGTGTCAGTTTTCAAGAAGTCTACTTCTGTACTTGTTTTGTGCCCTTATTTGCAATTTGTTATCTTTAGATGAGCCTTGTTTTTCACCATAGTCAAGACTGTCTTTTAAAAACAAGAATTGAATGCAAAAGGGGAGTCCAACACAAAGCTGTGGTCATTCAGAATCATTATTTTCCCCAAGTCACTCAGCAGCACAGATAAATGCATCAATCCTAACCCCATCTTGTATCGTTGGCTAATTACTACTCCTGGAGTCTATTTAAAATGGAGCAATTCCCTGCTTCTCTTGGAACTGCACAAAACACCAGAAATCAAATTAGAAGGACTAGCTGAAAGCTGGGATGTTGGGACTGATTTCTTTTCAGCTAAAGACCTAAACCACCTTAAAATGAGTCAACACAAACTACTGCCTGTGCAGGAGGGAAACTGGAAGAAGCTGTTCCTGTGCAGTGTTTCACAGGACAGCCAAGCTGCTCTTACACACTGGGAGGGCTTTCTAAATTGCTCCCTGTAAAACAGCCTTCAGCACACTACTAAAAACTGAGGCTGTATTTGTTTACAGTTTCTTTACAAAACACACATTTGGTGTGAACAAGACTTGTTTGATCCTGGGCTAGAGGTAACAATCCAGTTGCTGACTCAAAACTATTTATTTGCAGGAGTTTTTTGTATGGGAAGGCTTGTTTTGTTTTCATCCAGAGACTGTTTTGGTTGCTTTAAATAAAAGTTACCAATCTTGTTTTTAAAGAGAAATATACCAATGTAGGCTCTGAAGTTAGACAGTAAAAGAATCCATAATGTAAAACCATAAAAATCCCTTTGTTTTTGAGATTTCTGGCTGACAGTAGCAGCCTCTAGGTATAACGTGGCTGGTAATAACCATAAATGCAGGCTTTATGCTACAGGGATAGAATTTATTTCTCACAGAAAAGTCTTTCTAATTGCCCTTATGCAGCTGAAAGTGGTCCTGTTGTCCCATTCCCCTAGACCTGGAGCTATGGAGGGCCCTGCCCCACCATGGCAGCAGGGGCTGGCAGTCAGGAGGGGGAGATGATCCAGCACAGAATTCCAGGTCATGCCTGCAAAACAGTGCTCACTGCAGCTTTTTATGCTTTGAGACTGCATTAGTCACACATCTGCAAATATATTTACAGGGTCCACAATTAGCCATAGCCTGATGAGACCACTGTAATTAAAAAAAAAAAAAAAAACCCCACACATTTTCAGAATGATTACGGTCTAGGCCAGCAAGCAGGTAATGAGCACAGCAGAGCCTGAGCTAACTTTAGTGCAGCCCAGCTTGTAAAAATAAACTGAATGCAAGATGGAGTGCTGGGGAAAAGTGCTCTGGAAACGCTGAGACAGTTCTTACTCAGCTGGTAAATCATAACTTTGGTCCATTCATTCTTGATTAAATGTTTATCTTCATGTGGTCAGCCTTTAATTTTTTTTTGTCAGTTGAATGACTATTAATAGTAGGTTTGTTGTGTTTACCAAGGGTGCATTTCTCTTTTAGCACCAGCAAAATGGACACATATTAGTTACAGAGGAACAGACTGATACTTTTTTTTTAAAGTCCTGGATTTTATGACTTGAGAAGTGGCACCTGGTGTCCCACTGCCTTAATGAAGCCTTTAATAGTAACGGATGCATTGGGATTTTGTTCAATCTGTCACTTTTACACAGCTGCAGGAGACAGCCCTTCACAGCACAAGAGTCTGTAAAAGTTTCATCTGCTGTGAGTTGTGTTCTTCTGGAATCTGTGATACAGTTAAGGACAAAAGGACACGTCCCAGGTTGTTGCAAGACTTTGCTCAGGTGTGGTAGCACAGATTTAAAATAAGACTACAAAGAACTCAGGGTTGTAGAAAATTACAAAGAAGCAACAGAGAGAAGGATGCATAGTCAGAATTGAGTATTTTAGGAGCTCCTTAAAGAGTAGAAAGGAACAACTCTAAATAAAAAAGGTTGGAAAATATAAGAAACCAGCATGACACAATGAATGCTGCCAAAAGTGCAGGCATCTGGAGATCAGCTGGAGAAGTGTAAAGTAAGGTTCTTCACATCAGAACTCCTGGGACTCTGGACTCAAGAGTTTTGCTGAAGGCTTGTCAAGGCCATGTGCCCAGCCAGCCTGAATGGCATTTTAGTTATAAAAGATGAAAATTGATTTCTGATCTAAAACATTTACGCCTGTCAGTTTGTACAGTAAGCAGGTGGAGAGTTAAATGGCTTTAAATTTCAGTGGGATTTAAATTTCAGTGGGAGAGGGACAGAGACTTATTGAAGTTCTTTCTACTCTGTGTGGTTTTGTAAAACAAGGGACTTGAAAGATATATAAAAGCTCTTTGAAAAATAAAGTGTCATCAGGTAGTCTGTGCTTAGGGAAATTCTGACCTTTTCAGAAACAAATTACTGCTATTCTCTTAGGTGCATCTAATCCTGGATCTAAATTATTCTTCAGGGAGAAAGCTGTATTAAGGCTTCCTTAGCTAATCAGCAACAGAAACTTCCCTGAATGGCTGGAGGGAAGTAATTTAAACAATGGGATTATTTCAGTTTTGAGGAGAAGGGTAAAAAATGTGCAAAGTACATTGGAGATTGTATTGTTAATGAAAGGGCACAGGGGTCTTTTAGACAAATCCCTCAGCTAGCTGTTCACCTTCCTGTAATCAATTAAAAAAAAAAAATTAAAATAATTTATAATGCCTTCTGGGCAAACCTCTTGCCTAAGGGAGCTGGAATTCTGAGAAGTGAAACATCAGAAAAAAGCAATTATCTATACCTTAAAGTATGTATTTGGATGGGAGCCCCGAGGCCTTGAGGGTTGGCTCTGACACAAGAGCTGTGTTTCTCAGTGACATGGGCAGGGATGTAGGTCTGGTAATTCCTGCTTGGCTTAGGAGCCTGCAGAGAGCTGACACAGCCCCATGGCAGCAATAGGAAAAGCAATCATGAGGCTTGTAACTTACACACTGCTGGTAAGTGTAGAGTAACCCACCTCAACCAGTGTCCAGCCAGTGGGGCAGGATGCTGTCCTTCAGATGTGAGACAGGGGCTGTGCTGCAGACCAAATGGCATCCAACTAGCCCCTCTTTATGCACTCAGTTTAAATATTCTAAGTATTTAAGTATTTTAAAGTACCTGTGTGTTCTGCAGACCATTAACAGAATTTTAAATCTTACCTGACTTCTAAGCTGTATTTTTACAGCTGGTGTTTTCTTTGTAGGCAGGAATAACCAGTCTTATTTTTGCTTTGGTTGTTGTCCTGGTAGTGCACTGGTAGAGAGGGTTATTAGAGATGTCTGAGTTTCCAAGCAATTATGAAAACACTGTTTTCTTAAGTAGCCAGCCTGGTTAAACCAGATGGCCTCTCCTTCAAGTAAGTTGTTAGCATGCCCAGTTTCACTGAAAAAAAGGGGTTATTAAAAAGGGTTATTATTGTGGCCAACAGGCCACAAGGATCACAAAGCTCTGAGTTACAGTTACTTAAAGCAGGATCACAGCTTCATCCTAATATATATTTTTTTTTCATTTTTCAGAGTCTGATTTGTCAAATTTGGCCAAGCTCTACAGAGATGAGCGATTAAAACAGAAAGCAGAATCACTGAAACTTGAGCACTGTGAGAAGCTCTCCAGTCTGATTGGGATGCACAAAGGGGGCTGACCAGTACACACACATCCTGTAGTTTTATTTATTGCTGTTTTAACTTATGTTTTTATTTTCCTTTGTCTAAAAAGGGAAGGAGGCTACTGTAAAGAGTCTGAACATTCAATTTTTTTTCTGCATATTGTGCAGAGCTGGGCCAACACGGGCTGCAGAGCTAGTGTTTGCTGTAATATACTGTACTCTGTATTGGTTCCAAGGACCAGTGGCACTTTGTAAATTAATTCCCTGGGGAATGCTGTTAGTTTGGAGCCCATCTTCATCGGTAGTTTGCCTGCCCTCAAACAGTGTAACAGTGTGCACATCCCAGGAGAGCAGACAGATGTCTTGGTTTCCTGTCTCCAGCCTGGACCTGCAGTTCACCGTCTCAGTGTGAAGCACACTGAGCCTCTCTGCTGATGCCCAGAGGGTGTCCTTGCTTCTGCAGCCCTTTGGGAGGAGGATTTTGGTGGAAGGCAGTGGTTTGTTTCCTCCTGGAGTGTAACACACCGAGCTTTGCTGGAGGGGAGCACTGGAGCAGCTCCCAGCTGGTGAGACAACCCGCTGAGATGCTGACAGCAGCACTGAACAGGAGGAGGAGAGCCTGTGAACTGCACCAATTCTGATGTCTGCCAACCTCTAGAGACAGGACAACCCTCTCTTTATTTTCTCATACATTTTCAGTGGCATATTTTTTAACCTGGCTGCTCAATTCTGATTTTTATCTGCAAACCCTTCTCCAGCTTTACAGGGGTCCTGCTTTTTCCGGTACCATTTTGATGTAGCATATTTTTACTCTGCTGAGCAGTAATGGATGTTTCACTGTATAGATTAGTATTGTAAAGAAAAAGATCCATGTGGTAGTGTCCTTTTTTTTTTTTTTTTTTTTTTTTTCCTGATCCTTATTTATGAAACCAGGCAGGCTAAGGAGGGGTTGTACTCAGCAGCAGCAGCAGAGATAGTGTGTTAGTTACTCCAGCTGAGCATCCTTAGCCTCCTGAGCCCCTTTCTCTGGTGGGGTGCCACGAGTGTGTACCACAAACTGTTTGTACAAAGGACATCTCCACACAGTGCAGGCACTGGAGGTGCAGGTGCTGGAGGTGCACTGCTCACCTCTCTGACCTGGAGGAAAGTATCTGTTCAAACCCAACAACTCTCTGTTGTCTCATTATTATTAGAACTCGCTGCACCTAGCACAGGATGCCACAGATGGCCTTGGCTTAGACCTAGGAACCAAAGAGCTCAAAAATTTGAGAAATGCCAGAATTAAAATTGCTTTTAAAGCTTAGGCTTCCCAGGTGCCTGGGAGTTACAGTGCAGTCACATACAGTGCTCTGTCCCGTGGGCATTTTGTATCAGACAACTGGTACTGAGAGCAGGGACTGGAGGTACCAGAAAGTGTCCCCTTGGTGTCCCTGTCCTGTCCAGTACAGCAGTGGGAGGTTGGCAGCAAACAAAGGCAGAGCTACAGGAAGAGAAGCTTTTCTGGTGGTGTTTGTCTTGGTTTGGAGACTTGGGTTTGGTCCTTCTGCAGATGAGACACAGAAATCTGCATCACTAGGGCCACTGCAACAATACTGATGCTATGAAATGGTGGCATGCTAAAAAAAAAAAAAAAAAACCCACTCCATTTCTGTGTTAACATTTGCTCCCCATTGGGCAATTTCATAGGAGCACTTGGGGAAGCCAAGCAGAGTTCATCAGCCACTCAGGGTGGGAAGAGTACCAGTAAAAAAAGACAGCTGTTGTGAAACTTACAAGGGCAAAAATGTTTGATTTGGGTATTCAGGCTTGGTGATCAGGCTGGCAGTAGGACAGGCAGCCTTAATTCTGGTATTTCCCAATTTTGAGCTCATAATAAGTGCATGTATAAAAAGCAAAATGCTTTAAATGTTGCTTTTTATACACTAAACAGTTTGTAGAATATATGTGAAATATATTAAAGTGGTTGGACTTTGTTCCAGGTTTGGTGTCTTCCCTGTCATTCCTGTTTGACTCCCATGGCAGTGATACAGGTGGGGGAGACCAAAACCAACATTACTGTACCTGCAGTGTCCTGCATGAAGCTTGAACTCATACGCTGTGTTTTGCACTTGAAGCAGATTGCACCTTTCATCCAAAGATCTCCAGATGTGTTAAGGAGGTGGGAAACCACCTGGGAGAAGCACAATTTTAAGAGTCTTCTCTGCAACTGGGAAAGACACAAAGACATTGCAGGAGATGACTGCAAAGTAATATTTCAAAAAGCAATAAGATGTTCTTTGTTGCTACAGGGAAGATCCAGGTGAGGATCTGGGTGCTGGTGTCCTGCATTTTAAGGGCATTTGGTGCTAACACCTCAGCAGTGATGAACACTAGCACTGTCTTTCTGTAAAGCAATGGCATCCTACTTGATATGGAGGGGGAAGAATGGTATCTCGTGGCTGTCAGGGTGCACTGCTGTCATTACCCAGGTTACCTGCCACCAAAATGCAATGGGGTTTGGATTTTCTTGGATCTCTGAAGGGGGGAGGTGGAGGTGGCCTAGGAGCAGGGTGCAGCTGGATGCTCTCCTCTCCTGGAGGGGTACTAAGGACTTCCAAATGAGTTTATATAGCTATTTAATCTTTTTTTAATTATTTTTTCTTTTAACTAAAGACTTACGTGTCTGTGCCTGTCTGTATCGTGGTAAAAGCTGACTCTGTGTCCTCTGCCACTTTGTTCCACGCGAAACTGCAGCGCGGCAGCTTCAGCCGGCGAGGGCGAGGAGCTGACCGCCATCCCCGCCGCCATCCCGATCCCCAGCGGCGGCTGGACCGGCAGAACCGAACCACGGAGCACTGCCCGGGACACGCGGGCCCGGGGGCAGTGAAGCGGCGGCGGCTCCAAGATGGCGGCGGAGGGGAGGGGGGGCGTTGCTAGGAGACGGCGAGGGCCCCGCGGCGCGGCCGCCATTTGCCGCTGGGCTGCAGGAGATGGCGGCGGGGCCGGGGAGGATGAGGAAGGGGAGCTCCTGACAGGGGCTGTGAGGAGCGGGGCTTTTCCTGCCCGGGCAGCGGCCTGAGGGAGGCGGGCAGGTGCTTTGGGTACCTGGTTAGTTCCCTTCCGAAGCCCAGAGGCGGCTCTGGAAGCCTCCGCCAAGCAGGGCCGGTGCTTCCTGCTCCTCTAGGGTTGCAAAAAGCGTGGGAGAGGCGAGGCACGTCCCGTCCCGTCCTGTCCCGCTCCGTCCCGTCCTGTCCCGCGTCGAGCAGCCCCTGCTGCCCCGCTCCTGCTCCTGCTCCTCACTGCGGTGAGCACCACGAGGCCCTGAGCAGCGGCGGTGCTGGGGCTGTTGTGCCGGCCCAACAAAAGATGTGGTCAGTACGGAACCAGCAGGGTGCTCGGCCGGGCCCCCCCTGCTCCAGCAGCACACCCGGGCAGGTTGATCATGGCAGCCTAGGAGGTGCTGGCAGGAGCTCTCCCAACAAGCCCGGCCCCGCTGTGCCGTACCTCGGGGCCGTGGAGCAGGGGGTGTTGCGGGCTGTCCCATCTCCCGCAGCACCGGAGCGGGTGTTGGGAAGCGGATGGATGGCTGGGAGGGGATGGTGCTTTACAGCCCCCATACCCCTGGCCACAGCTGTCGACATTCGGACTGCTGCAGTTCTGGCAGGACCTGGGTGTCAGAATGAAAGAACTGTGCTGGGAAAGAGGCAGGGCAAGGGTTTAAAGTGGTTACCCAAGTCATTGCCCTAAATCCCTCTCACACTCTCTGCCAGGACAGCAGCACTGCAGGCAGCAGACAGGAAGCTTTCCCTGAGAGCTGCAGTGATCCTCCCACGAGGTTGATTATTTTCTCTTTCCCAGACCTTCAGCAGCTCCCACAGCCCATGGTGCCCCTTGTACCCTCTCTGCCCTTCCTCCTTGCCCTCAATAATGGTGCCCTGGATGCATGAAGGCATCAGCAAGGCAGCTCAGGAGGTTCAGCAGGACACCAGGACCCTGGGATGGACCCGCATCCCCTTCCCAACAACCACCAGTATGCCTGGTGGGAACAGAACAGCATCTTCTCGGGATCTGGACTGGCTGGGGAGCCAGCTCAGGGGCTGCACCCCCCTCCCTACTGTGGGTCTGTCCATCCCCCCAGCACTGCAAATCAGGCTGCAGGCTGGGGATGTGTTTATGTCCCCCATCCCAAGCCCCATGTCCCCACACTGCTCCCGGCTGCATCGTGCTGGGGCCAGAGTGACTCAGCAGGCACCGGCCAGGCTGCTGTGCCACCAGGCCTGGGGACATTTCCAGACAGATCTCCTCACCACGGGGACTGTAGGGTGGCTGCAGCATCCAAGCAGCAGCTCAAGGTTTTGGGATGTACCATGTCATCCAGGCAGCACAGGGAGCTCCTCCATTGGCAGCCACATCCCACTGGCTCCCTGCGAATCCTGCAGGAATTTTAAGCCCTATGTACACACTGTTGCACAGGGCCACCATGCCAGCAAGTGCTGCCCATGGCTGATCTCCTCAAATCTTCCCCACTCCTCGTGGCCACAAATGCCACCTGCAAGCACTGCCCCACTCAGCAGCAAAGGGTTAAGGGCCAGGCCAGCTATCAGGGACGCTTTCCTCTCCTCTTCCTTGCCAAGGTTTAAATTTAGTCCCTGCATGAACCCAGAGGACTTGGGCATCGGGTTGCTCCAGGGCTGGCAGCACTGGGGAGCACCTGCTACTGCTGCTGCACTGCAAAAATCCCCCCATAAGGCAGCACAGGTCAGGGCTGGCAGGCTGCAGAGACCCTCCTGCCATGCTGCTTGCTTTGGGTCCCCCCCCAGAAAAGGCAGATGGTTGCCATCCATCACTGGGCTCCTGTGAGTCCCAGAGGTGCTCAGTGCCCAGTTTGATTTCAAGCCCTGAGTTTGCTCCCAGCTCCTTGCAGTTCCTGTTGCTGGGGCTGCTGTGGGGGGCAGGGTGGCTTTTAGGCAAGTCCCCAGATTTGGGACAGACCATCCCCACGGTGAGGTGGGCAGAGGAGCCAGGAAAGAAGCCAGGAAAGGAGCCATGGCCAGACTGGGGCCCAGACATGCCCTCAGTGCCGAGGATGGGACATCCCCAGAGGCATCTGCGTGTCCCCCAGCCCCTGGGGAGCCCAGCCCCGGTACCCCATGGGGTGCAGGGATGCCCTGGCCCCTGGGCTGCAGGGGTGGGGAGCAGCGGTGCAGGGCCAGGGGATGGTTCTGGCAGCCCCCCGGCATCCCCCTCAGGGGGTTGGTGGTGGCATCCCTGCAATGCGCCCGGCGTCGCCTCCCCCGGGCTGGCGCTCGCTGGTGTCCATGTGATCGCCCCTCCGTCCCGCCCGGGCCAGCCACCGGCAGACAGAAGGTCGAGACAGCGTCCCCAGCAGAGCGTCCCCGGCACCGAGGAGGGTCCCTGAGCACCGGCTGGCACCCCCCGGGGTCATCCCTGCCATGATGCCCCGTGGGAAGAGGGGCCCCGTCCTGCTGTCCCACCCCGAGCTCTCCGGTACCGATGGTGAGGGTCCCCGCAGCGGTGGCGAGGGACAGCGGTCCACGCCGGAGGAGGAGGAAGAGGAGGAGGAGGAGGAGGAGGGCCACCTCTCCGGCCTCCCTCGCGATGACCTCGCCAAGAGCATGTCGGGCTCCTCCGCCTCCTCCTACCACTCCGCCCTGTGCTCGGAGGAGACGGAGACCTTCAAGGACTGCCTGGAGTTTCTGGACGAGGAGGGGACAGCCCCCCAGGACGTGAGGCAGCGGGGCGGCCGTGCCGAAGGGGCTGCCCCGGGGCGCTGGGCTGCGGTGGGGGCCCCCGGTGTCCCCCCGCCGCCCGGCCCCCTCGCCCGCCCGCGGCAGGCTCAGCTGTCCCTCGCAGCTAAGAATAGCCCGGGGCCGGGGCAGGGGGGCAGGATGGGTCCCCTCGGTGGGGACTGTCAGCCTGCCACCGCTGCCACCACCGCCAGCGGGGAGCCGGCTCTGCCCCGGCAGCCTGGGGGGATGCTCGGCGGGTTGCCCAGCGATTCGGACGAGGCGGACGGCGAGGTGCGGGCACTGACAGCCAGGGCTTTCCGCAGCCTCTCGGGTCTCCCCGGTGCCCACCTCGACATGTGCAGCTCACAGACCTCCTCCAGCCTCTCCAACTCGCTGTCAGAGGACGGTGGGCGGCCGCGGCAGTGGTCGGCAGCCAGCGGCGAGTCCCGGGGCACAGTGGCAACCCTCCACGGCAGGGTGGGCTGGCCCTTCCCCACCAGCGTGGATGGGGAGCTGCTGGGCTTGCTGGGGAAGGAGCAGTTCGAGTGCGTGGATGTGGAGCTGGAGAGCGGGGAGGCCAGGAAAGGCCACAGCAAGAAAAGGACCGTCCCGAAGCGCCAGATCCTGCTGAAGAGGAAGGAGAGGAAAGAGACAGGATTCGGACCCTGGGGTGATGGCCCGGCCCCCCAGCCCTTGCCCCCTGCCAGGAAAGAGCCCCCCAGCAAGGGCAGGGCCATCGGAGAGGACTTCAGGTTCAACTACAAGCAGTTCATGAAGGTGGCCTCCCTGGACACCATCGACAAGACCAGGGCGGCTTCTTCCCTGGTAAAAAATGTCCTCGCCAAGAAAATGCAGTACGAGCAGAGGATCAAGATGGAGCAGAAGGGGCTGCAGGGCAGCTCAACCTCTTCTGGACCATCCTCTGCTGGCACCGACCTGCCTGGGGATGGCCTGGAGGGCAAATCCAGCTCGCTGTCCCGCTCAGACTGCAGCTTCTCAGCCGAGGACCTGCGGGGCAGTGGGATGGCAGCGGCTGCAGGGGCCGTGGGGGATGCCACCACCACCAGCACCCATCCTGCCAAGGGGGTGGTGCTGAGCGAGTCGACAAGGGAGAACGTCTGCAAGCTGAAGAAAACCTTCAACGAACTCAACCAGAGGATGAAGTACCAGGAGGTGCTGGAGGGTCACCGGCTCCCCAGTGCCACCGAGGACCCGGCGTCCGAGAGGATCTGCTACCAGCAAGCACGCGCCTTGTTTGAAGCCCACCCCCAGGTGGGGAAGGCGCTGGACGTTGCCCCCAAATTCCAGAGAGGGCCGAGGCCGTGGCCCAGCTTGAAGCAGCGAGCCATCCGCCCCAGCCGCCCCCAAACCCTCCCCTTCAAGTCCGCCCCCGCCGTGCCACCCCGACCCCTCCTCGCCTCCCGGGCCCAGGAGGCGAAGCTGGTTCCGCAGAGCCAGCGGGAGGAGAAGCCACCGGCGGTGCCCCACCGGCCACCCAGCCCCGGCACCCCCACCCGGGGGTCCCTGCCGGCCTCCCCCCCCGAGACGGATGATAAGGGGAAGGGGCGCATCCCCCAGCCCCGGGACGTGCGCAAGCTGCTCAAGAGCAGCTACAGCCTCAGCTTCGGGACCGCCGCCGCGTCCCAGGGCACCGCGGCACCGGCGAGCGGCGGGGACCGTCCACCAGCCACCCCCCTGGTCATCCACTGCACCTCGGTCTGCCGACGGGACACGGGGACAGACACAGGGAACCGGGACGCTCCGGCAGCTGCCGGCCCGGAGGCAGCCCCGGCACAAACCGAGGACCCGGCAAAGCTCCCTGGCAGCCGGCCATCGCCCCCTCCCCGCTACCCCATCCACATCACCAGGGTCCAGGCCACGCAGAGGGCAGCGGTTGCCACGGAGGGACCGGCGGCATCGCCCCCCCGCCAGGAGCGGAGCGAGCTCCGGGTGCCGGCGCGGGTGGCCAGGGCCGAGGGGGTGCCGCACATGGAGACACATCTCCACGTCCTGGTGGGACGGAGGTCCCCGGCGGCGGCTGAGGAGGGCTCCCCGGCTCCAAGCAGGGCCACGCTCCGGACGGAGAAGACCGTTCTCCTCCCGCCAGCACCGAGTCCCACGGAGGGGAAGGACGGAGGTGACCGCGGTGGCCCCGGAGGGCTCCGCGCTGCTGGGGGGCAGGAGGCAGCGGGGCAGCGGCACGGCGGCACTGACAGCAGAGACCCCCAGGACAGAACCGCGGCTGACAGCAACGTGCACCCACAGCCTGGGAAACCCGCGGGGAGAAGAGCACCAGAGCCACCCAGGAGCGAGCAGGTGCCGGCGGGGAGCAGCACCGGCCCCACCGCCCCGTTTGGAGCCGGGGAGGCGGCCGAAGGCCCCGCCGGGCACAGGGAGGCCTGGGAGCATTTGCCAACGTGGCCGGCAGCCACCGAGCCCTGCCTTCCTGCTGCCCCGGCAGACAACTCCAACTATTTGGCAATCCCTGTGAAAACCCCCAAAACTTCTCCAATGCCAAAGCTGCCCTTGGTCCCCAACCCATCCAGTGCATCCTTGGGGACCCCCTCGATCCCCAACCTGGCCAGCACATCCTTGGGGACCCCCATGGTTCCCAACATGGTCAGTACATCTTTTGGGACCCCTATGGTCCCCAACCCAGCCAGCACATCCTTCGGGACCCCCTCAGTCCCCAACCCAGCCAGCACATCCTTTGCCACCCCTTTGGTCTCCACTCCAGCCAGCACATCCTTTGGGATCCCCACAGTCCCCAACATGACCAACTCATCTTTTGGCTACTCATTAGCACCCAGCCTGACCAACACATCATTTGGGGCTCCCTTGGTCTCTAACACCAACAACAAGTCTTTTGGGGCTCCCTTGATCCCCTACCCTTCCAGCACATCCTTTGGAACCACCTTGGTCCCCAGTCCATACAGCACATCCTTTGGGAGCACCTTGGTCCCAAATCCATCCAGTGCATCCTTTGGGACCCCCTTGGCCCCAAATCCATCCAGCACATCCTTTGGAAGCCCCTTGGCCCCAAATCCATCCAGTGCATCCTTTGGGAACCCCTTGGCTCCAAATCCATCCAGTGCATCCTTTGGGAACCCCTTGGCCCCAAATCCATCCAGTGCATCCTTTGGAAGCCCCTTGGCCCCAAATCCATCCAGTGCATCCTTTGGGACCCCCTTGGCCCCAAATCCATCCAGCACATCCTTTGGAAGCCCCTTGGCCCCAAATCCATCCAGTGCATCCTTTGGGACCCTCTTGGCCCCAAATCCATCCAGTGCATCCTTTGGGAACCCCTTGGCCCCAAATCCATCCAGTGCATCCTTTGGGAACCCCTTGGCTCCAAATCCATCCAGTGCATCCTTTGGGAACCCCTTGGCTCCAAATCCATCCAGTGCATCCTTTGGGAGCCCCTTGGCCCCATATCCATCCAGTGCATCCTTTGGGACTCCCTTGGTCCCTATTGCATCCAGTGCATCCTTTGAAACCCCCTTCATCCCCCACCCAGTCAGTGCATCCTTTGGAACCCCTCTGGCCCCTAATCAACCTAGTGTATCCTTTGGGACCCCCTCAATCCCCTACCCAGCCAGTGCATCCTTTGGGACCCCCTTGGCCCCAAATCTATCCAGCACCTCCTTTGGGACCCCCTTAGTCCCTTATCCATCCAGCTCATCACTTGGGATCCCCATGCCCCCCAACCCAACCATCACATCCTTTGGGACCCCCCTGGTCACCAACCCAGTCCCTGCTTCCCTGGGGCACCCATCAGCCTCCAACGTGGCCAGCTCATCCTTTGGATCCCCTTTGGCCCCCAACCTGGCCAGTCCTCCACTGGGGACCGGAGTGTGTCCCCCAGCCAGCAGGGAACCACCCTGGAGCAAACCCAGCCCTGACTCCCCCCTGTCCCGGCCTGCTGAGGGTCTGGTTCCGCTGCCCCCAGCCCAGCCCCAGCCTCGCCTGGAGGACGCTCCCCATTTCCTAAGGAGGACTGATGGTGCCTCACCAGGCAGCAAGAGCACACTGAGCCCCACCAAGCCCTTTGCCTCCCACCCGCCCACCCCCCGGAGGATGCTGGTGGATCCCGACAGTGGGAAATGCTACTACATGGAGCCTCCCCGGCAGCCCCAGCTGAAGACCCTCTATGACCCCGAGACGGGGCAGTACCTGGAGGTGCTCATCCCACCCGCAGCATCACACACTGGGCTCTACCAAGCTCCTTTCAACCCTCTGGTCATGGCCCCAGGGGCCTACACTCCACCCTACGTGCCCTACAGTGGCTTCCCAGGGCTCCCAGCCCCACCACCACCTGCTGACCCCTCCCCAGTGCACCCTGACCTGCCAGCTCCTGAAAACCCCGGCTTCTCCAGGACCTTCAGCCCTGCAACCACGGGTGAGGGACCACCTGCTGCCGGGGGTCCTGACTGTGGGTACCTGGAGGGCTTGTACTACATCCCCACAGGGATGCAGGCCAGCCCCGGCCCCAGCCCCGGCCAGCCCCCTGCCCAGGGGCCCGAGAAGGGACCTCAGCTCCCGATGTGACAGTCCTGGAAGGGGACAGACAGATGGCATGGCACGTCTCCTCCCAGGCGGCTTTAACCCCAAAAGCAGCATCACCCCTGGCCCAGAGGGACCCCCTGCCTGTGGCCGAGCTGGCAAAACACCCAGGGGTGATGGGCACCAGCTGGACCTCACCAGCTCCTCATGGGAACAGGGAGAAAAAGGGTATTTTCCAATGTCAGCACCTGGCAGCCCCCTGGGGGGTTTGAAGTCGTGGGCCCTGGCTGGAAAAGGGACCAGATGCACAGCCCCTGCTTTCCCCTGTACTGCTGGCCCTGCCCCGAGCTGGTGGGCACAAGGGGACAATGGCACGGCCACTGCCTGTGCCCCTACAGCCACCACAGACTCCCTAAAATAGTAATAAAAGTGCTGAGACAGCATCAAATCCTGCATATTCATCCCATGGTCGTGTAGTCTGTGAAGGAGGGTGTGAGGGGCTCCTGCAGCACCCTCAAGGACCCTGCAGTCTGTCTGTCTGTCCTGGAGCACCCACAGGATGAATACCTGGTCCCCAGGGGCTGGAGAGGACTCTGCACAGTCAATACCAGAGATCCCTAAATAGCAGATGCCTAAATTCCAGCCCTGAGCCAAAGAAATCCAGCCCTGAACCCAAAAATCCAACCCTGTACCTAAAATCCATCATCCTGAACCCCAAGCCCCAGCCCACGAGGGTCTATGGCATCCCAGGGAGGATTTGGAGGGTTCAGCACTGAACTACACCAAAAACCTCCTGGCCAGGGGACAGTCACTGGGAGCCACCCCCCTCACCCCCCACCCCCACCTCCCTGGGGATGGACGGGGCCGCCCCAGCCGGATGCAGGTGCCTCTGCCACGCATCACTGCCTGCTTGCCACCCCGGGGGGGTTTACAGCCACCCCAGTTGCCACCCCGGCACTCTGGGCATCGTGTCAGGATGCAGGGGGTGCTGGCGGTGTGGCTGTCCCTCAGCCTGCTGGCAGGGACGGGGGCTGAGGAGATGTGTGGGGACCCCCCCCCCCGCCGCCTCCTCCCGCTCCATCCCCGCTCCCCAGCTCAGCCCTGAGGAGTGGCTCTCACCCCACATCCCCGCGGGCCTGCGCTGTGACGCCTGCCACGCCATCGCCTTCCAGGTGGGGAGAGGGGGGACAGAACCCAGAACTGGGATGGGGAGACTGCGTGGGGGTGCTCTGGCGTGGGGAGATGCTGCCCCCTCCCTCCCCCGCGACACCCCAGAAAAGCCCTTTGGGGCCAGCGAGCCCCTTGCAGCCACGCGTGGACCCACCATCCCCTGCAAAAGTGCTTCGGCTGCCAGGGCTGCAAGTAAAGGGGTGCAGACCCCGTTCCTTCTTGGGAGCAGGGTCCCGAGGGGCTGCTAACCTTCAGTGGACGGTTTCTGCCCTTTTTTACCCCAGATTGAGGAGCAACTGCGCAGGGCGGAGGGGAAAGTGGGCAGGAGGGTGCTGAGCGAGTCTGACTACATGGAGGTGCTGGAGAGGAGCTGCTCACAGGGCTGGGAGAGGTGAGTGGGGTGTTCCCAGGGACAGGAGGTGTCCCCAGGGATGTCCCCAACCCCTGCCTCTCCCCATAGCTACGGGCTGCAGGAGCTGGATGGGGAGAAGCGGCTGACGGGGCCGGGGCTGCTGAGACAAGAGACTGTGACCGTGATGGTGACAGGGGGACCGTGGCCGGGCAGGTAAGTCCGAGGGGTTGGTGATGAGGGAGGGGGGCGTCTGGGTGCCATCCCCTTGCCACCATGGCAGAGGGACACGGCGTCATCCTCTCCTCCTCCTCACAGACTGTCCAAGATGTGCCACAGCTACGTGGGGGAGCAGGGAGAGGCACAGATCTACGGGGCACACCGGCGGGGCCCGGCTGCCCTGCGGGAGCTGCTCTGCCACGGGGAGAAGGGGCCCTGTGCCAGCGGGAAGGCTGGGGGGCCACCCCCCCCCAAGGCCACGCAGAACGAGCTGTAGCCCTGGCACAGTTAATGCTTAATGCCCCAACGACCTTCGGAGCCGACTTCGTCCCCAGCGGGAGCCAACACGTGCGGGGAGGTGGGCGCCTTCCTGGTGTCACCCATCACCAGTGTCACACTTGACACCCAGCCCGGCCATGCCAGGGATGATGGTGGTGGCAACTGGAGCCCCACACGGCCAGACCCCCCTCCCCATAACCCAGGAATTACTCTGTAACCCACCGGCTCTAATGTTTTACCAACGTGGTGCTCCCGGCGGGAGCGTCCCAGCCTCGCCAGCGGTGCCAGCCCTAATTAAAGGAGTTAATGGCTGATCTGTCCCCAAGGCAGCGCTCCCCAGTTTCACAACCCCCAGCCAATGGCCACCTCCCAGCCCAGGTGGTGACTAAAGTCCTTCCCACAGCCATAAAACCCCCCGCGCGGTGACATCGCCGCCAGGGACAGATCGCTGCAGGATGGGGACCCGCTCGGGAGACCTGGCTCAGCCCCAGGTGAACACAGACCCTGTCCCCATCCCTCTCCCCCTCCCCGTCCCCTCCTCATCCACACCCCGGTGCAGTGGGGAGGGAAGCGGGTGGCTGAGGGTACCGACCCCAAAATGATGGCCAGCTTGGGGACACGATGTCCAGCCAGGGCTGGCAAAGGCTGGGATGAGAGAGAGGGCTGCGGGGAAGCCCAGGACCTTGGTCTGGTTTGGGATATGTTGGGATGCTGTGTCTGGGACTGGCTGTGTCATCCTGCCTGGCACCTGCGGGGTGTTCTGGGCACCCCAGGGCCTGTGGGGTTCCCTTCCACCCTGCCCTGGGGACAAACTGTCACACAGGGACAGGGGGTTTCAGAGCCCAGACTCTCGGCAGGCAGAGCTGGTGCTGGGTGGGGCTGACCGGCCATGCGTGCCGAGCTATGGGCATAGCCCATCCCCGTCCCCATGGGATACCTGGGACAACACTGACCCAGCTCCCACCTCACCCTCACTGCCAGAATGGGAACTCCACCCTGGCCCCTGCCAACCCCCAGCACCTCCCTGGGAAGGAGCAGCCCGCAGTGGGTAGGGTGAGTACCGGGGCACCCCCACCCTGCGCACCCCAAATCCTTCAGTAACACACAATGGGATGGAGACCAGCCCGCTGGGACCCCTCCCCACCCCTAAGGGTGAGGACAGTGTAGGGTGTCCCCCCCACACACAACGTGTTGCCAGCCCCCTGGGATGAGCCGGGGATCAGCTGTGCCCCCTGCACACCAGGACCCCAGGTTGGGCTCTGGGTCTCCCCGGCCAGAGGTGGACATGCTCTACAGGATCGAGGACGTGCCCCCCTGGTACCTCTGCATCCTGCTTGGCTTCCAGGTACGGCCTGGAAGGGGGGTACCCACCCCAGCAGGGCCCAAGTCCCCATTCCCTGCAGTGTGGGGCACCCCATGTCACAGCTGAGTCCCCCCTTGCCCCCCAGCACTACCTGACCTGCTTCAGCGGCACCATCGCTGTCCCCTTCCTGCTGGCCGAGAGTCTGTGTGTGGGCAAGGACCAGCTCACTGTCAGCTACCTCATCGGCACCATCTTCACCTGCGTCGGCATCACCACCCTCATCCAGACCACCGTGGGCATCAGGTAGAGCCACGGCCCCGGTGGGGACCCCTGCTCTGCCCGTCCCCAGGCCCTGGGTGCAGGCGTCCCTCTCATGTCCCCCCAGGCTGCCCCTCTTCCAGGCGAGCGCCCTGGCCTTCCTCGTCCCTGCCAAGTCCATCCTGGCCCTGGAGAAGTGGCGATGCCCGCCCGAAGGTGAGGGCAGAGGGAATATGAGGAGGGGGGGTTTGTCCTGATCCCCTCAGGGATCCATCTCCCTCCCCTCCATCCCCAGAGCAGATCTACGGCAACTGGACGCTGCCTCTCGACACCTCCCACGTCTGGCAGCCCCGCATGCGGGAGGTAGGCCCCGCCGCCAGCCCCGGAGACCCCCAGAGTCCCCGGGGGGGTGCTGATGTCCCTCTTTCTCTGTGCCCTGCAGATCCAGGGGGCCATCGTGGTGTCCAGCCTGGTGGAGGTGGTCATCGGGCTGCTGGGGCTCCCCGGGGCGCTGCTCAGCTACATCGGGCCCCTGACCGTCACCCCCACCGTCTCCCTCATCGGCCTCTCCGTCTTCCAGGCGGCCGGCGAGCGGGCCGGCTCCCACTGGGGCATCGCTGCACTGTATGGCCCAGGGGGAGTGAGGGGGGAGAGGAGTCCCCCACGGAGCCAGCAGCACGTGGGGGGCACGAGAGACCTTGTCTTTTTCTTCCCCCACATCCAGGACCATCTTCCTGATCATCCTGTTTGCCCAGTACCTGCGGCACATCCCCATCTGCCTGCCCGGCTACCGGCGGGGCCGCGGCTTCGTCCTGCTCCACATCCACATCTTCAAGTTGTTCCCGGTAGGGATGGGCCAAGGGGTCCCAAAAATCCCCCCTTCTTTCTATGCATGTGTCTGCAAGCGACGTGGGGCTGCATCCCCGGCCTCTGTCCCCACAGATCATCATGGCCATCATGGTGGTGTGGCTGCTCTGCTACCTGCTGACACGCGCCGCTGTCTTCCCCAGCGAGCCCGAGGCCTACGGCTACAAGGCCAGGACGGACGCCCGGGGGGAGATCCTGTCCGTGGCACCCTGGTTTCGGGTCCCCTACCCCTGTGAGTGCCAGCCACCCCTGTGCCATCTGGGACACCCTGACACCTTGGGGTGAAGGAACCAGGCACAGCATCACTGGGGCTGGGGAGCACCCAGGGGCAAAAAGTGGCTGGGGGGCTGGAGACCTGGGTGCTCCCCACCCTGACACGCTGCTCTGTCCCCACGGCAGGCCAGTGGGGTCTGCCCACGGTGACCTCTGCAGCAGTGCTGGGCATGTTCAGTGCCACGCTGGCGGGCATCATCGAGTCCATTGGGGACTACTACTCCTGTGCCCGGCTGGCAGGAGCCCCCCCGCCCCCTGTGCACGCCATTAACAGGTACAGCAAGCTGCCAGAACCCTGCCTGTGCCTCAGCACCCCTGGGCACTGCAGGAGAGTGGTGGCAAGGACCAGCTCGTTTGTGGTGTTCTCCAGGGGCATTTTCACTGAGGGCATCTCCTGCATCATCGCGGGGCTGCTGGGGACCGGCAACGGCTCAACCTCCTCCAGCCCAAACATCGGTGTCCTGGGCATCACCAAGGTACCTGGGCCGGGGAGTTTTCCTGATTGGGTCAGGGGGGTGGGTGCCATCACCCGCTGCCAGTCTCTCCGTGCAGGTGGGGAGCAGGAGGGTGATCCAGTACGGGGCTGGCATCATGCTGGTGTTGGGAACCATCGGGAAGTTCACGGCACTGTTTGCCTCCCTGCCTGACCCCATCCTCGGCGGAATGTTCTGCACCTTATTTGGTAACCTCAGCACCTCCAACCCGTTACCGTCAGCCCTGGGCTGTTTGCTGCGGGGATTTGAGGGGGGAACCTGGGGGCTGGGAGTGCAGGGAGGGCACCTCTGCTGGCCTGCAGCCCCCATCTCTGCTGGCAGGCATGATCACGGCCGTCGGCCTCTCCAACCTGCAGTTTGTCGACATGAACTCCTCCCGCAACCTCTTTGTGCTGGGTTTCGCCATGTTTTTCGGGCTGACGCTGCCCAGCTACCTGGATTCCCACCCCAAGGCCATTAACACAGGTACCCGTGTCCACCACCAAAAGCCCTGACTGTGGATGTTTAGGGAAAGAGGAAGGCAGAGGGGGTAGCACTGATTAATTAGGTAAATCCGGCTTACCGCAGTGCCCCGGCTCAGTCCCCGCGCTCTCGCAGGTGTCCCCGAGCTGGACCAGATCCTGACGGTGCTGCTGACCACGGAGATGTTCGTCGGGGGCACCATCGCCTTCATCCTGGACAACACCATCCCGGGTAATTCCAGCACAGGGAGCTGGGGAGGAAGCAGGGCGGTTTTGAGGGGAGAGCAGGGTAAGGGGGGGCTGAGACCGGGCAGGCAGGGACCGGGGTCTGGGCCGACACGGTGCCGGCTGCCGCAGGGACGCAGGAGGAGCGTGGGCTGGTGCAGTGGAAGGCAGGAGCCCACTCGGACAGCAGGTCCAGTGCCAGCCTGAGGAGCTACGACTTCCCCTTCGGGATGAGCGCGGTGAGGAGGAGCCGGTGGCTGCAGCACGTGCCCATCTGCCCCCTGTTCACCGGGTTCACGGCCCGGGAGAAGGGCAGCGAGGCGGCGGCCGCAGACCTGCCAGATAGTGCAGACGGGCTCTCTGTCTGCACCAAGGTCTGAGCCAGGGGAGGGCTCAGGCCCCAGTGCTGGATCAGCCAAGCCGAGCTCCCACGGGTGCTGTCAGTGCTTGTCAGCACCCACCAAGCCCAAAGGCAAAGCCTCTGGTGCTCGTCCCAAACACGGGGATAGGGAAACTCAACGGCGCCTTTTGGGGACATCCCCAGCTCCTGGGGTACTGGCCTGGGGACCACCACTCCCCTGTGTCACTGCTCCACCTCAAGCAGCAGCTGGTCAAGACTCACTTGACACTTGCTGAAGGCTCCTCAGCCACCAGGGGAGCCAGCCAGAGTCCCCAGAGCCACCAGCTCCCACCCGGGGCCAGGAGTTCCCTCACTGTGCCCTCAGCTCCAGCAGGGATGCCTGGCAGCTGAAGCAGGCTCTGGGCAGGGTACAGCACCCAGCCCAACGTCAGGATGCCGACTTTAAGATCATACATTAAAAAAAGTAATTAAAAATTTAAGCTCACTGGCCCTACCGGTGTCTTTTCTGCATTCTGCACTGCTCCCTTGGCCCTTCTGCATCTCAGTCTCCAGCATGTCTGTGCTCCCTCCTGGGCTGCCTCACACGAGGACATCTTGGTGTTGTCCAGCTCCTGAGTGCTCAGTGGGCTCTGCCTCAACGTGGGGGAAGCAGGAGGTGGCTCAGCACAAGCCCTCATCACAACAGTGACAGTCAAACCCATTTCTGGGCTTAGGTTTAGCACCAAAATCCAAAGTTGAAGGCAGCACTGCAGGTCTCTGTCAGTCTGTCTGTGCTGGCGTGGCCCCGCACTCGCTCCCTGGCTGGAGCAGGAGCTCAGAAGTGAAAACCCAAAGCTTGAGACGAGTGAAAGGAAAAAAAAAAACACCAAAACCCCCAGTGATGCAAATGCGACCCCTCACCACCTTCTGCAAGCACAGCAATGGCTCTGAGCAGCCAAGAGTCTCCTCTCCTCTTGTCCCAGCTGTCACTGAGCAGTTACACTCTCAGTTACACCCTTTGCTCAGCCGAGTCCCCCCCAGGTTCTCACTCACCTCCAGCTGGGCCTGGAGCAGGAGAAACCTCCCTCCTGAAGGGAAGGCAAAACAAAAAACTTTCTTTTCCAGCCCACAAGGAAGTTCAGCTCTTCCATAAACCTCCCTAAGCTGCAGATACAGCAGGGGAAAAAACCCCAAAGTGCTAAAGTGTGGTGAGGCTCCCTGTTTCACTCCAAGGTGGCTACCAGCAGCAGCAGTTCAGTTGCCAATCGTCCCTGGGAGGAACCTCAGTGATGGGTAACTGCTGCTGTGCAGGGGTTCTCTGCTGAAGCTCCAACTAAAACTAAGCCAGTTCCTGACCTCCTGTATTTTGGTGCTGGAGTCCAAACTGCTTCCAAGTCAGCAGAAGTAGTTTTGCTCCTTCCAGGATTTTGGGTTAGGAAAGGGAACCCTCAGGAAGGAGCCCAGGACTAATTGCAACTAACATTTTGCAAAGAAAAAGCAAAATGGTCTGGTCTGACTGAATTCTTCCAAGGGGTTCCTCCACCACAGTGATGTGCTTAGGCTGTAGGGTAACACCTTCAGCTGTCTCCTCCACTTCTGCAGAATCTTAATGTGGTTCCATGTGGTTTAATCAGAGCTTTAAAAAAAAAAACAAGGAAAAAAAAGATATTAGCAGTGAGGCTGGGCAAAAGTTATGAAGAAAGAAAGGATCAGACTGATAGCTGAGGACTCACCCACACCCTCCTGCAGTGCCAAAGGCAGCTGGTGGCTTTATATAGTGCCACCAGCCCAGGGGCTGGACTGGGATTAGCAGCCTGGAGAAGGAAGGAAAATATTCCCAGGCAAAGGCATCAACAAGAAGGGAAAGAGCAGCTGGAGCCCACCCTCCAAGGAATATTTTGTGCTATGTATTGCAAACAGGCACTGCACCCATCATGTCACCCCTCTCCTCTGCAGGAGTTGCCACGTGAGACGCACAATCACGAGACAGCCACCACCTCAGTTCTACTATTATTTATTTTTTTAAATATTTTTGAAAAAATATAATTTTTTTACAATATTTTCAACTTAAACACTATTCACACTGAACACGTATGGCAGCTTAACCTACCCGAATATGAAGTTTAAGAAGCCAAAACTGTTCTAGCTTTATTAAAAGGAAAAAAAAAAAACCAACCAAAAAAAAAATTAAAAAAAAAAACAACAATAAAACCCAACGAAAAAAAATAAATTCATTGTGCTGTAGACTATCGTGTAGTGATGATTAAACAAAGCAAGGGAAAAGCACCACTCAAATCACTAATGCGAGGGTTTCCTTGGTTAAATCCAGCTATGATAAAGTTGTCTGCTAAAAGTTACATAGGCAGAGCTATGTACACCTGGGGCTGTGGGAAGAAACGGTGATGAAACTCACAGCTCCTCTCACCTGATGGGGAAGGGAAGGGTTTCTAGCAGGGTAACACACTGCAAGGTACACAGGGGAACTCCTTCCCCTGGCTGGGTGTTAGTTGGGTAGCTGAGATCTACGACTCTGTACAGGTCTGCTGCAAAACTCCTGTTAAAGCTCATGCTGCTCAAAAAGAGCATGAAGGTTTTGTTTTGTTGTTTGTTTCTTTTTAAGGGGAAAAAAAAAATTAACATTAGTAACAACACCGGTGTTTCAAAGGAAAGTTAGCTAATTTGCATAACAATCAGATCTCCTTGCTTTCACTTTGAAGTTAAGGCATTATCAGGTGCAAGCTAGCACCAGTTAACACATCTTGAGTTAAAAACAGACCATCCTTAGCAAATTCCCAGTCCTGTTTAGAAAGACAGAGTCTGCAGAAGGTTTTATAAACGTGGTACTTGGTCTCAACTTGGTCTCAACTTGACTGGTGCTTCTTACCTCACTGTCCCCTTCGCAGAGAGCCAGGGCCCAATTATGTTTCCATTAAACTTTTGACAGATTTACTTAGTAACAGTCTCAGCACTTTAATTGAGCATGCAAGACTAACAAAACTTTGGCAATGCATAAGTGTAACACAGTGACAAGAAGAGAGAGCTTTTACAATTAAATCTTCTAATACTGGCTTCACAGTGTGGAAATTGTGCTACATCCACCAAGAGAGGGCCCAGTCTACTCAAATATTTAAGTACTTCACCCCAGGAACAAACTCCTTTGCGTTTGGATTCAGGTTACTCTTGACCTGAGGAAGGGAGAAAGAGAAGTGCAGTTGAATCAATATTTTTATCTTCGATTTTCAAGCTGAATACAGTTCTAGGTGTTACAGATGGAGAGTAACAGTCAGGCATGCAACAAAATACAGCAACTTTGCTTCCTGCTGGAATAGCTTTTTCTGAAGTTGAGCTGCTGAAAACTTGACAGGAGGTTTTTAGATGTTGCTTATTTGAGCAAGGGGAGACTCGGTGCAGGAACTGGGAATTTAACACACAAGCAGTGAGCTGATTTTTTAGAATTTGTATCTCATCCACTCTCTAAGCTCCACAACACCCTGCAGTTCCAGGGTGGGGCAGCCAGCACCTCCAAAATGAGATCTTGGTCATCAAGAAATGGAGGACTAGGCTTTTGTGTTCTTAACTGAGTCTAAAACTGCTGCCTGGAGCTGCTTAAGCTCCGAAAAGCAGAGGTTTGTGTCCGAGCTTCACAGCAGCAGTGTGACACAATGATGTGGGGTTTGTAGGCTGTATTTTGTTAGGGAAAATACATACACACTGCCCTTCCCTTTTAGTTCATCTCTGGGCACGAGTCACACAGCAAGAAAGAGGGAAATAATAGTTTCCTGCTTCCCCTCATCCTCGGGATTTCTACAGAGATCCAGTATGGCTTGTATGATCCACACCAGAGCTGAGGACATGGCTTGTACCAAGCTGCTGACAGGTGCTGAATGCAGCTCCTGCAGCCCTGTCACCCAGGGGCACCTCACAGCCTCTCCTTCCTAACATGCTGTGCACACCCAAACCCTCTGGAACTGATGCCAGGGGCTGGGAAAGCAGTGTGTGGCCATGAAGAAAACTACACCAAACAGGTCATGTCACTGGGGGAAACATCCCTTACCCAACAAGTTCCACATTTCCCCCTCCACCACACTTTAAGAGTCTCTGGCCTATGTGTAAAGGATTTTCCTTTGCCATTATCAGCAACAAAAACCAGCCTTGGAGAGAGAGGGAGAGAGAGGGATGTCAAGTGTTAGGATGAGAGACTGAATTTACCACCAGGTCCTCCAGAGATGAGCTGTCACTGATAACAAGGTCATTGAACTGGTCCTGGATCTGATCCATTGTTTGTGGGAGGTCACGGGCTGGAATAAACCATTCATGCTCCTCCTCCTCCTCCAGCATCTCCTGGAAGCAGCGCTCAATGAACTCCTCTTCCCACAACTCCTCTTCGATCTACACAAGAAGAAGAAACTGCTTCATCAACAAGTTACTGAGAGCTTGTGTCTTCCTTCCAAGGGCTGTGCACCCTGCTGACCTTCTTCCTAGCCATGCAACAGAACTTCCAGCAGAACCCCACGCTGGTGCTGCAGGATGACAAGCAGCCTTGACTGGTTAATGTGGGGAAGTGCTTTGTTGGAGGAACTTGGGCTGCAGCTAAAAGGGAATGGCAGGGAATCCCCAGACCAAACTCTTCTTTCTGTCACAGCTTGTTGTGAGCTCTAAGGGAAGGAAACTGCTGGTTCCAAGTGAAAATTTCAGTTGTATCAAGTCCTATGGACTGAACTCAGTGTGAGGAAAGGCTCAGGGACAACACACAGAGCCAGGCACACTGCCTGGGAAAGTGTCCTGGGAAGGCAACAGCCACTGCCTGTCACTTGGGATGGGGAGCAAGCAGCACCTCCTGGGCTGTACGTGATGTGCTCACCCAGAGCAGCTCTCAAAAGGGGCTCCACTTGATCTCAGCAGCTGTGAGGAACTGATCTACTGTTCTATGCACAGGATAAATCAACTGATGCAGAACTGACAGGCACTCCAAGGACTAAAGGAAAGTTTTGCTTGGTTGTTCAGTAAACAACCTTTGGAGGGAGTTCATCCTGACAATTTTTCCATGTCCTGCATCACAGTACTTGAAAGTGGAAAGCAGGGACATAGAAGCTGCTGTGAGGAACAGGGGAACAGAAAAATTATTCAGGACAGATTTAAAAGTTCACTGAGTAAAAGCTCTGACAAGTTTTCCAATCCAGCCTTCAGTCTGAAATTGGAACATGTACTGGATCTGAGAGTGGAAATGCAGTTCCACACCACTAATACCAAATCAAAACAGTTTAAGAGTAAAATCTAGGTCCCTGGTGCATGGGGCAAACACACTCAGCAGCTCACTTGTTTGCTGCTCAGGATGCACAGCTTTGGGGAGCAGGGGACTCACCACTGCATGCTCTAAGCCACTGTCCAGACAAACCCCCCTACAAAACACCTGCTTAGTCATTTTCCCAGAAAAACAGCTCAGCAAGGACAGGAATCTCCAATGGCAGCTCCAGAAGCAGTAAATCACATTTAATTCCTCAAATGTCTTGAAATTAATATTGCTTGATGGTATTTTCGTGTCCAAATGTAACTTTTTCAGGTTCCCACAGAGGTTTGTGCCTGCAGCAGCAGATGACCAGGCTGCCTGATCAAGACTGTTCTCCCCTCAGGCTCCCATCTTTCCTCTCTGAAAATGCACCTGAAAAACCTCAGTTTATTCATGGCACAACTCTCAGCTCCTTCCCCAGGAACTCCATATCCTGTACATCAGCTACAGCAGAGCTCCCCCAGGAGGGAAAACCCACCAGAGAGAAAAGGACACCCAGACCCTCCTGGTGTGTGCAACAAGAGAATTTACATTTTGTGAGCAACCTGAGTTTCAGATCAGCTCTGGGCCCTGCTGCACCCTGAGGAGAGCACAGCAGCTGGATCCTGTTCCAGGAGCTCTGACTTGGCACAGCCACCCCCTGTGGGAGCACAGAGAAAGCAGCTCCTACAGTACAAAGTGCAAGTTTTGATGAAGAAATGAAAGAGAAAAGGCTGTTTCCAGCTTCCCCAGGGAGAACAAACTGCATCCAGATGTCAGATGAAGTCAAGGCTCGAGGCTTCTTCCAACCTGCTTGCCAAATCCAGCTGTGAGACACTAAGCATTAGGCAACACGAGGACTGTCACCCAGCAGCTCCCTTCAGCAGCTCCCATGGGAGCAGCAGCCCTGTTGACAAGGCAGGTTGGTACCTGCAGGTATCCAGGTCAGAGCTGCAGCAGCCAGCATGCCAGCACATGCACAGCCCCTGCAGGGCCTTCCCTCCCAAGCTGCCACCTAAACCTGTCAACTCCTTCTCCCCTCCCTCCTGCAGAAGGAAGGAATCAATGGGATGAATTACAGCGTGCCCCACTTTCTGTATTTTCCACCAAGCTTACAGAAAACAGGCATCTCTTGACAGAGGAAGGGAGATCTGTCTGTCCCCCCATTATTTCTGGAAGCCTATCCCCACCTCTTGAGGACCCCCAGTCCTGCCTCCTGGCTGCTAAGCCACAGCTGCCCTCCCTGCAGCTAGAACAATGGCAGAGGCACCCCAGGAGACATTCCCAGGGGAGGTGACTTGCCTGCCTGTTGAACTCCTCTTCGTTTTCCATCCACATGTACTCAGCAAAGGGGTTGTCATCCTCATGGGAGTGACCATTGATAATCACATCCTCACTGATGATGCTGGGGCTCGTGCTGCTGCGACTTGGATCTTTCATGGCTGCGCCGTGGACTGGAAGCCTGCAAGGCAGAAAGGAAGCTGCTGGAGGGGTGCAGAGTCCCTGCTGCTCAGCCTGGCCCAAAGAACCTGCTCCAGGTGGCCTCACCAGGATGGGAGCAGAGTAGCTCAGCACATGGCAACAAGTGAGAGGGTCACGGAGCGAGTGACAAAGTATTTCCCCAATTAAACCTCCCCAGATCAGCAAATGCCAAGCACAGGGAGCAATGGAAGTCACAGGAAAAAAAAGCCAAACCAAAACAAGTGTGTGTGCTTGCCAGTGGGAAAATATTTAAGACAAGGTTCAAGAAACCAAAGCAAAAACTGTTTTCTAAAATACTTTAACCACCTGACTTCCAACAAGGCCCCCTGGGAGGGACCTGCCCGGTGTCTCACTGCTTCAGATGTGGTGGGCAACAGGCCAGGGGCATTTCCAAGGACACCCATGGTAGGGGAAACTTGGTGTGGCTTCCCAAATCTATCCAAACTCAGTTCTGGGATGTTCTTTGTGATCACATGAACCAACTTCCATGGCCTTTTCCCTGCTGGGAAGCCTGGCAAGCGAGGCAGAAACCACTAGGCACCAACTCCTCTCAAAGCCAGGCTGGCACAACAGCTCTTACAGCTACCTCATTAACAAAAGCTCACTGATTGGGAAGCTGCAGGTGAAGACATCCTCACAAGGCAGAGGAGGAGGTGCTCACCTCTCAGCCCACATCATTAATAAGGACTGAGTCACAGCTGGAGAACACCCAACACCTCTGTGAGTCCACCATGGGTGGGATCACACCAGCCTCAGCTCCAAGAAGAGAGGCACAGTGGGTGAGCACGTTCTGTCCCACCTCACCAGCACCAGAACTAGGACAGACCCTCCACCTGGTGGGAATGGCACTGCAGCCTGCATGGAGCTTGTGACTGCCAGCTCAGAACCTGCCCAGGGCTCAGGTCCTAACCAAAAATCTCTTTGTGCTGTACACCAAATGAGACAGTGCTGCTGTCACTCCTGCACCACCCTTAAGCTCAGGTATCACTACTGGGAATGCTGAGTATTTTTAGATACCAATATTGCCAGTTTTGTTGGGGCTTTTTTTAACATTATACAAAACACATGAGGTAATGTGCAAAAAAAAAAAAAAAATATTCAAACCTGAATGCTTTTCTAGTGCTACAAAGTCACACTGGAATGATCAAGCAGCGAGCAAAAATCTTTTCATTTTACTCCCAAACCAGTGTTTTAGCTCACTGGCTGCATATCAAAAAGTGACTTATTTGGAGAGCAGGGTACCAAAATATAACCCCATTGTTCCTGCAGTACAAGGGCTTGCCATGCAGCAGCTCCTCTTTTCCCTTTATATTCCAGTTGGTCCCATTATCTAGGGAATTAAAGCAAGTTTTGGTTCAAAAGGTATTCTTGATAATAGCAGGTGAAAGGCTTGTGGCAGCCAGAGGATCAATTAAGGAAAGCACAAAGAGAAAAGGAGCTTGCCTGGTTTGCTCTGCTCAAGGTTTTGAAACCAAAGTCACATCCAAGTGCGGAAGTGTCTGGAGCTCCCCAGGAAGTACAAGAAATGAGAGCAGAGCCCGGGTATTCCAGCAGGAGCAAACAGGTTCTGTTTGATGTTCTGTCCAAACAGCCCCACAAAGGATCACTGGCAGTGTTTAACACCAGACAGGAAAGGACACTGCACCCAACACCCCCGTTCAGGCTTGAAACTGCTTTGAGCAGCTTCAGCTGTTCACAAGCTATTAGAGTAAAAGAAATAAAATACCTTACAGCCTAAAAAAAATTTCTTTTTTTTTTTTTTTCCTTGTGTGTTCACTTTTTGTGTGTGTGTGTGTAGTGAATCTGGGTATTAATGTTCCACTGGGCTTCCTGCACAGTGTCCAGGTGGGTAACTCTGCAGAGCCAAATTCCAGGGAACTTCTGCACGATGAGGACTGGGCCAGACAAGCCCAGAAAGCTGAAATTAACAACTAACCCCCCCTTGGCTGTGTAAAAGCTTGGAAGGTTCATTTGTGGAACCCATTTCTCAAACCTTCCTGCAGAACATGAGCCATCTGCCTTAGGAGGGAGGGAAGAGCAGCTCAGTGCTCCACACCTGGACTGCAACAACTTTTTCCATTCCTGCTGAGGGATGAGGGGGGTTAATTACCTCCAAGGAACATGGAGGCTCAACCTGAAGTTTTATCTGATGAAGCCTGGAGTCCTCTCATGCTTTCCCACAGGAAAAACGTTGCCAGCACACACTTACCCTGTGTGAGCAGCCCAGGAAGCCCCAGGCCACTCAACACCACTCCTTGTAATTTGATTTTCTGCAACTGGTAATAAAACACAGTGTGTACCAGGGAGCTTCCCATTTCCCCCACTCCAGACACAAAGCAGCTGGGTTCCTGAGCTCCTCTGCCAGGACAAGGTTCATCTCCTTTCACCAGTATCAGACAGAGGGATTTTTTAGTCATGAGCTACAGGCAGTTCTGAGGAAAAGAGCCAAATGGCAATTTAGTCTTGCAAAACCAAAAAAAACCCATCACAATGTAAGAAGGCTGCTGCAGAAAACAAGCCCCAGTGACAGGCAACACTGCTGCTGTGATTAAAAATAACATTTCTCCATCTGGGAGTAGGTGGGAAGCAAGTGGATCTCAGAACTCCTTACACAAGAACAAGGAATGTAATATTAGTAGTGCTATGGAACAGAAAACAAAGAATTCTGCCACAGTGGCAAGACTGCAGACCTCAACCCAAGTTATTCACAGACTCTGGGGGTGATGCAGGAAGAGCAGTGTCTGTGCATAAGGAGAAACACTAAACATTAGGATTTTTGACCTTAGGAATGAACACAGAAATTAAAAATCCTGTAATGCCAGGACTTGCAGCTAACTCAAAGTGCTTCCTGTATGAAGCATGGAACTTGTTACCCCAGAACACCTTCAAGGTTCATTAATCTACCCATATCTCTGAATTCTGCAGCATTTATAGCAACAAAGAGCCCTACAGCAACCACCACGAATACTCAAAGCTTTGTGACTGAAGATTTTGCATTTAAACCCCGATCACGGAAGGAGATTATCCAATGCCTGCTTTGGAAGGTAAGGTCAAGGGGCCTGATTCCTCACAGGAAACCCCAGCTCCTTACCCCTGATCAGAAATAAAAATAGAGAAATAACATTAAAGATAAGTGTCCAACAGCAACAGAGCACAGCAAGCAGGACACCGGGATTTTATCAGCTGAAGTTGAAGGGGAGCTGTTGCAATGCTCTGGACCGCAGGGAAGGGTGTTATTTGTTTATTAATGAGCGACGAGCGAGTCAGGAGGGCCGGCCTTGTTTCTCGTTATCTAACTCGATTAGCAAGCGGCGGTTATCAAGTAAAGCGATTACACACCGGGGAACAAGTGGATTTCTCAATCCCATCCCGCGGGATGCCAGCGCTCTCCGACACAAACACCTCAAGGCGCTGCGCGGGACTTCACAGCCTGCCAGCACCCAGGCTCCCAGAAAAACCCCCAGCTGGTGGTGAGGAGCAGAGCCCCCGGCAGCCGTGCAGCCCGGCTGGGTCCCGGGGCCCTGGGGCAGCAGGAGAGCCCCGAGCCCGGCGGAGCCGCCCGGCTGCAGCGGGAAGGGGGAAGGCGGCGGCAGCAGCTCCGCTCCGCAGGCCCCACCGCGGTGATGGCGGTGAGGGGGCTGTGCGGGGGCTGTGCAGGGCGGTGAGGCCCCGGCCCGCAGCCCCCGGCCCCGCCCCGCTCCCGCTTTGTTCCCCGCAAGGGCCGCCCCCGCGGCGGGGGCTCCGTCCCGTCAGGCCCCGCGCCGCCCCGCACCCCCCCCCGCCGCAGGACCCGGATGGAGCTGCAGACAATAAGGACGGCGCCACGGGGCGGCCCCGCCACCGGGGGCTTTGGCGGGGGGAGGTGGGGGGGGGTCCCGCCCGGCGCCGCCTGAGGGGAAGGGGCGGCTCCCTCCGACCTGCGCGCTGCCAGCAGCGGCCCGGGGCTGCGCGCCCGCCGCACCTCCTCACCTGCGCGCTGAGGGAAGGGCCGCGGGTGCGCACGCCGGGTCCCAGCTGCTCCGCTGCCGCCGCTGCCTCCTCCCCGCTGGCTGCCGCCTGCGCTCCCCGCCCGCCGCCCCGCTCCGCTCCCTCCCTGCGCCGCAACCCGCCGGATGTGAAATCACTTCCGGTACCTGCGTGACCTCATAGAGCCCGCCCTCCCTCCCCCGGAAGCGGCGGAAGCGCGGGGCATGCCGGGGGCTGTAGTTCTGCCCAGGTCTCCCTGGCTGCCATTTCGCGCGGTGGCGCGGGGCACGCCGGGAAGTGTAGTCCCGGGCAGCCTCCATCTTGTGGCGGACGGGACGGGACGGGACGGGACGGGACGGGACGGGACGGGACGGGACGGGACGGGACGGGAGCGGTGCGGGGAGGGCCCGAAGGGAGCTGTGGTGCTGATGGTAACAGGAGCAGCAGCACCGCACCAAGCTGCCGGGCTGTGTGTGCCCCCGGGGCTCCGGCATGGGAATTGCAGAGCTTCTCTGACACTTCCCAGCTCAGCCTCAGGCTCTGCGTGACTTCCCTGGCCCCGTTACACACAATTATCTCCCCCGGGTAACTGCTGGGGCAGGACCCCTCATCGGGAGGTGCCTGGTCTCTTCCCCCAATCCAGTTATTCCCCTGCCTTTTTTGCATCAGAAGTTTAAGGCATGAATTCCCTCTTGCCCTTTGCATGCCCACAGCGGGCAGAAGCAGATGAGGTCTGACCTTCCAGAGGTATAAAAGGACATTCCAGGTGTGAAGTCTCAGATACAGTGAGGGGTCATGAGCCCCAGGCCTCCAACATCCCCCAGAGGGGGAGATTTTGACCCTGCAGCTGAATTTTACTCCAGGGAATGCTTTATGTTTAGCCACTAAGCTTGATGTAGCATCCTCCTCCAGTTTAATCCCCAGCAGTTACACAGCATTTACAAGAGGCTGAGGACAGAAGCTCCACGCTCACTGAACTGCACAGCTATTTAAGATGCAGGAAAAGCTACTTTGAAAACAAATCCTTCAAAGCTGTAATATTGCAGTACAATAATCTTAAACTGCACGGTGTCAGGAAACTGTTAAAATCCTTGGAGGAGGAGACCTTCAAGATAAATTTTTATCTACTACTTTTAGAGAGAAAGGGGATGACTGCCAGACACTGAGTGAGTGCTGGGAACAGGTCCCCTGCTTGGCTGATGAACTCAGCAGCCTTTTGGAGCCATGGATGACAAGTGTCACCATAAACAAGTGGGGCTCCAAGTACATCCTTGTGACTTGGTCAAAACAGAACTCACTGCAGGGCTGCTCTTGCTTGCACTTTTTTTTTTTCAGGCCCCGAAAAGGCATAGAGTAGGTTTTAAATTCACACCACAACATTACATTTAATTGATTTCATAAAAACACAAAGCTTTGCCTGCTGATGAGTGCCATGTCCAAAGCAGGAACTTCTCTTTGCAGAAATGCAAGAATGTGTCACTGCATTATCAGACTTTACAATTCAGATATGCTATTTAAATAAAATCTGCACCATTAGCTGCTTACTAGCATTCCACCACTCTCCAGTGTCCCCAGAGAAACCACCATCACAGCAGGTGTTTCAAATTACACTTAATTCTTGCACGAAAGGGACTACACACCTCCCCTTCTCCTGAGGATGCAACAGCAGAGTTACAACTGGAAAGGCAAGTTATGAAGAGTCTGCTTCCACAGAACACACCATCTTGTGTCTGCTAGGTGGATTTGCTTAAGTAAATTAACTTCATCAAGATTCAGGCTCCTACATCCAAAACCCCTTCCTAGCACTGAGCCCTCCCCGTTGGCCAAGAGGCTCAAGTTGAAAGAACTGTCCCTACTCATTTTTACCCATATGAACATGATGGGGCTTGAACTTCACCTTTGAGGAAAATACCATAAACCAAGAAATCAAACTGTCAGCAGAATATACCTACCAGTGTTTTAACAAGTGATATTTTAATTTGTTTGGAAACAAAAGCTTTAGGAAAGAAAAGTTATGCAGTAAGCTGCTAAATCACAGGTGTTAAAACATGCAAATTTCAGAGAGAGCCAAGAGTTTCAGTGTGGGATCATGAGCACAGAGGAGTTCAGTAGACACACTGGTTAACATGCCAAACATCTACACCAAATTACTGTTGCCTAGCTTTGTTTATTGGTAAATCACTTTAGTAACCTGAATTCACAAATAAGCAGTAAATAACAAAAACTACAGATAAACACAGGTTACACATGCAAATTTCTCCACATATCACATGTGCAGGTACATTAAGAGCACAGTTCTAAAGTTCCTTGACAAACCCAGATTTTAACAAAAATGGTTTTAAAATGCAGGTATGAAAAAGTTACATGTGAAGAATATAAAGATACCTTTTTACATCTCAGGACTCAAATGCTGCTTCTGAATATACTAGAGATGTAGGACAGCTACGAGATTCAAGTAAAAGCAGGAAGAGCTCAAGGAAATAATACTGGTCAGAGGAGAATGGGCAGTTACTTTTCACTAAAAATACACAAAATAGCTGGATAGGAAAGTCTATCAAGAGCTTTGGAAAAAAAAAATCACTAAGTTGTATAGCTGACTAATCACTAATTACCCTATTTGCTATATAACAGCAATGACATTAAAAGAAACTGCAATTCAACATTTAAAAATGCAACTTACATTTAAAGACTTCTCAAAAGTGAAATGCAAAGACAGCCTTACACTCCAAATTAAATATCTGCTAGGCTCAGACTGAAACATGGAATGTTCTAGATAAAATAAAAATACAGTGTTGTTTTTTATTTTTTATTGAGAATGGAATTGAAAGACAATTTCTGAAGCTTAAAAGTAGTAAATTTCACCTAGATGAAGTTTTCTTCCCATAGATGAGCTTTCCACAAGGGTGCAAAGACTTTTTTTTTAATAGCTTGAAGTGTCAAAACAAAAACTTCTTGCCATTCTCACACTAGGAACAAATTTGTCATTAACTTAACTGCATGTTTTTTTGCTACAACATTTAACACATGAACAGACCTATAATGCCTACTGTATTTCACTAAAACAAAAAAAGAATACAGTATTTCCATCTACTTGTACTGCTCTTAAAAAAGATTAACATTAAAAACAAAGCACTGTTTTCCTTACATCCATCCTTCCTTTTAAGCTTCTTTCTTTTGCCTGTAGTCTTCTGCCATTTTATCCAGAATTTTCTGTTAAAAGAAAGCAACCAGATTTTGGACACGTGTAAGAGTTTCTCACAGCTGCAACATCATCAACAGAAACAGTTTTCAAGTTGGAAAATCCATGAATATGAACTCTAAAGGTCACAACTAACAGTGCTGGCACTTTTCCCTGCACAAGTGGAGCTGCTCTGATGATCACCCTGTCCCCAAACACAGAGCTCAGCACCAGTAAACACCAAATGGCCTCTCCTGCAAGCACTCACCCAGCCCTGCCTGCCCCTGATGCCTTCCCAACAGGCTGGCAAGCCCAGAGGATCACTTGGCATTTTGTCACAGACTCCTGACAGCAGTTATGTCACTTACCTGGGTCAGAATCTGCCATCTACAGAGCTAGGGGAGAAAACATTTTGCCTCTCCTCAAGTTTGAGGAATTTATCACATTGATGACATCTGGCAGCAGCAGCAGCAATTCTTCTGTTTATCTATTTTTACTGCTCTCTCAAAGTGAGAGAGACTCTGAGCTAGAGAAGAGCCTTCCCAGTAGGAAATAAAAGCTGCATTTGCCCCCAGCTTGCTTCCCCAGTTCTAAAACCACATCCACTTTCACAAAGCCATTAAAGCCCACAAGTCAGTTGTGCCATAGGAAAAAGAACAAACCAAATCATCTCTCATTTAAGTAAATGATTAAGTTAATAAATTGAGAAATCTCCCCCACTTCCCCTCTTACACCAAGTCTTGTTCCAGTCCCATAATCAAGTACCTCGATGGAGGAAAAAAAAAAAGGAAAAGAAAAAAAAAGAAAAAAGAAAAAAAAAAGCTATGGGTGATGGATGAGGTGGGTTTTTCTTACTACAGGATTCTGCATGGTAATTGATTTTCTGACCTACTCCTCGATAATGGTGTTGGCTTTGTGACATTTTATTTGTGCCACCTGCCTTTAAGGGCCCTGTGTTTGCTTAGGGCTCCCTATTACTGCAAGGGACAAAGCAAACATTTTGAGTCTGAGATGCCACCTTTTTCCTTTCTGTGGAAGCCCTGGGGTTTTTTCAGCTCCATACTCGACTGGTATGAAATCAATTTATGTGAACACTGCATTATTAGAATTTCATTTAGGATTTACAGTATTTAAAAGCAGCTCAGTACACAAAGATACAGCAGCATTGTGATTTGTGCCATGCAATCATGTGATACCTAAATTCAAATAAGAAATTTGAAAACATGCTCACAAAATCAGAAGTTGCAAAGATGGATTTTTTTTCTTTTTTCTTTAAATCTGTAACATCTTCAGCTTAAGCTCTGTTGACTGGTTAAAATACTCTCAAAGGGACAACTGGAAGGGATTTGGGTCATCTGTATTTACTCTGCACCACTAATTCTAAGCCTATCCCTTACTCCAATCAGAATGCCCTCTTTTTAACCAAATTTACACCAAAAAAAATTATGCTGGAATCCATCTTTAAAATGTCTATCCTGCATATTATTTTCATAAGATGAAGCTCAGGAGAGAGAGGTCTAGCTTGAGTTAAGAGTTAGAATAAGCCAATTTGTACTGCCTGAGAGATTTTTTTTTTGTCTCCTCAGTGCAGGTCTCATTCAGATCTATTCCCCAGGAAAGAATCAAGCCATTTAAAATGAACAAGTTTTTGCCTTACCTTCAACTTTTGATAATGAGGAAGGCTGCTGCAATGGGTCTTTTTTGCAACATCTTCATTTGTGTAGAACAGGGAACACAATTTGCAATAAAACCCTGTTTTGGGTACCACATAATTCACACCTAGAGAAGTAAACACCACAAAATAAACTAAGAGATCTACTCTACATCATTTCTTTTAATTTCATATGTCATTTCAGCTAAATCTTAAAACCATAATTCACTTTACATTAAAAGCTGCTTTATCTTTAAAAGTCCTTGTTTTAGTTTATTAAAGCCGGGGCCTATTAATAACTAGATATGTGCAGGCTTTTTTTTTTTTTTAATTTCAAAATTAACCTTTCAGATTAAGGGTCCATTTTATTGGTTCCTTCAAAAGGACTAATAACGTTCTGTGATCAGCTTCTGACTTCTGAGTATTTAGTATGCATCTGAACTAATATCACTACTGCAATTTGTGCTATTAACTGAACTTGTGTTGCTAAAATTTACCTCTTCCAATTTAATTTCTACCTAAGGAAAGTGTTATGGAGAAGTGTATGAAAATAAGGAAAAAAAAAAAAAAAAAGAAAGGAAAATATTAGGGGCTCGGGGAGGAGTGAAGAAGGGGAGAAGAGTGGGAAGCCCTAAAATGAAAAGCTGGGAGGCAATGTGCTGCCAGAAATAAAAGTCAGATGAAATGAGAAATGCTACTGCAGTGCACAGATTGGTATCTGAAGAGAAACAGAGGCAGCCTTACCCACAGGAACATTTGGCTGGTACGGCCCAATCCTAAATTCATCTGGAACAAGAGATTTCTCTTGGACATTCTTCGTTTCCTGTTCATCCTGGGTGTCTGTATTTTCATGGGCATTTTTCTCAGTATCCTGTGCTGTTGTGGGATCAGAAGCTTCAACACTTTCAGCCTTCGGATTATCTTCGGCTTTGGTTCCATTTTCTAACGTTTCGTTTTCCTGCTCTGACTCTTCAATCTTGTCCACCTTGATTTCTGCCAAACTGTCATCATTTTTCCCAGCAGATTTCAGTGCCAAGCCCGACTTGCGGAGTTTCTGATGGTCAGAGTCTTCTTCATCACCAACCTCATCTAGAGTGACAAAACCTTCCATGCTCCGTGGAAAGCCACCCACATATCGCTGTTGAGAAAACGTTTTCCTTATGTCAGCTTATTCTTAAATGGTTCCCTTCAAACTCTTAGGTTTCAGAAAAATCTTCTCCAAATTCCCTGGAAAAATGCTCAGATAATTCCTTCGAGACCTACCTCACTCACAATGTAACTCAAGCATGCAGAAAAGCAACAAGCTCCTTTGAAACACACCCCACCACCCCAGAATTAAGGATTTCAGAATAAAGGTTATTTTTCACATCATGAGGGTCCACTGTTCTATCATACCAACGTGGTGTTTAACTTCACCATTCCAGTATATTTTTGCTCTGTTCTTAATTCAGAAGTCCTTTTGATACAAGCATTTTAATGCTGATTTTAATGTTAAGTGGAAGCAATCTTGTTAGGCACAAGTTTTGTTTCTAATTGAGACAGTCCCATGAGATCCTCAAATTCATGTCTGTGTAACAGGTAAAATCCTACCAGAATACTTCTGTGCCCACTAACAGTATGAAAATTCCTTAGAAAAATAGAATTAAGAGTTTTTTTTCCGAACAGTGGAAAGCTTGGAGCTTCTGCATTAAAAGAAAAAAAAAAAATCTCAGAAAGAACCCAAAAAAGACACCAACCACCAAAGTCTGGAGGTCTCAAAATCCAGCTTCTTGAAAAGACAATCTGCATGAATTCTGATTATTTCTTTTTGAAACACTCCTGCTGATATGGGGACATCAGTATCCCACAAGCTGATCAGCAAACTGATTAGTACTGAAACAGCATTTTCTTTACATCTGTGCTCCAAGAATGTTGGTCTTAAGGAAACAAGTTTGGGGTTTGAGGCTGTTTATCATATAAGATACCCACACTATGAAAGAGTAACTTATATGCACTCATCCCAACACCATCTGACCTAGTTTCCTGACAGAAGGAATTATTAAAAAACTAATATTAATAAATATTAATATTAAAGTATTTAAAACCACAGACACTTCATTAAGAATAAGGAACATGTCTTACTTTTTTTGCAAAACAACACTACAAGTCAATAAAGTTACTCAAACTTTGCATTGCTACTCCACATTACCAAAACAGGATTAAAACAGGGAAAAACAGATGGTAGGAAAAAGAGCCATGGGAGTGTGGGATCATCTGGTGAGCATAAGGAAGTTGACAGCAAGCAGCCTATGACTAAAGACACAATAAAACTAATTCTGCTAATTTTTTTTCCCATTCCAACTGGAAATGGGCCTTGGCTAACTGCAGATGGACTTCTGGCTAAGCACAAAGAGTAGAGGGACATCCAATTTTGCCCAAATCTGTATCAGCTTCAAGTTCCAAATCAACAGTTTTTGGAACATCATTTCCTGCTCTCTGCTCAAAAGAGTAACTTACTACTGACAGTAGTCTCATGTGGAACTGCTCAGGAGAAACCAGTTCCTTGTAGCTGAGAATTGGCCCCAAAAAACGGGCAGAAAATTAAGAAAAAAAAACCAGGAAGCAATAAAGGTAGAAGGCCACAAGCAAACAGCTCCTGTCAGAACAGAAACAGTGATTTATAACAGATTCTGTTTGCAAGTGGCACCCAGGGGGCTCTTCCACTTTCTCCACAGGAGCTTTAACACCTAATTCTCTCCAGGTGAGGAGAAACCCTTCATGTCTGTGTTTTAAAGACCTACAGCAAAAGATGTTTAACAGGCAGTACTATGGTGTGCTTTCCACACTCAGATACCTTGCTGTATGATTACCTTTTTCAGCTTTTTCTTTGCTGCTGGATTGGCCACAACATTCCCCTCAGTTTTTACGGTCACCTCCTCAGCTGTAGCCTTTTTCTCTTCAGTAGTCACATCAGTTAAATTGGCAACATCTGCATCATCTCCTGCTGAGCTGCCACTTTCTAGCAGTGCTGCTGCTTCCTCCTCATCCACTAGCAGCTCATCTTCAGATTCAAGGAGTAAACTTGGCTCATCTTGCTCTGCCTGTTCACCACTTTTAGTGCCTGATGGCTCAGCAGCTTCATCTTGTTTCTCCTCTTTCACTTTATCTTCTGTACTGCCACTTTCAGGTTTCTGAGCAGCATCTGGTTTAGACTTCTTATCACTTGGAGAGTCTTTGCTGTCTGGAGAGTATGTTCTCTTTCTGTAAAGAGCAAAAAAATACTTGCTTGCACACCTGGAGAGCCCAGAACTTACTAAAGAAGAGGCAGGTTTTATTTTTCTAGACAAGCCTGAAAAATGATGGGTGTCTGAGTTCAGAAAATGCAAGGTGGAGGGAAACCTTCAAGGACACCAAATATGCAAAAGGCTACTGCAAGGAGCAGTGGTCTTTAGAAGAGAGAACAGTTCATGGATTTAAACTGTAGGAAGGCAAAGCTAATTAAGGACTGGGAAAGATTTCCAGAGGAGGCTGTGAAATCTCCATCAGAGGAAGAGGACAGGCAGTCATTAGAAACAGTTCATCTCAGAATACAACAAATTACAATTTTATTCCAGAGCCTGCCTTTTGGGTTTTTTTAAATAGTTTCTATACTCTGGGAAAGATACTTTCGTATTTCTTTTAAATATTGTTGCTTTGGCAATAGGAAATTACCTAGTTTTATCCTTTTTCAGCAGTTCAACTCCTTTGTTTGGAATCTAAAATAAAAAAGAATTTGTAAGTCACAGTGGATTACTATTTATACAACTGTTGCAGCATTAAGTCAGACCAGACAGCACAATCCAGCCAATCTCTTTCAGATAGGTTAATCCACAAGTACTCTTTTACCATCTAACAACCAGTTAATAAAATCTGTTAAATTAGACAGAACCTTTTTAAAACCACAGTAATTATCAGTTACTCAGGACAAAAATGGGAAAGCCTGCTCTAGGAAAATCACAAATTCTTTTCTTTATGGTCTGATAATCACAAATTCTTTTCTTTATGGTCTGATACATCGTGGTGCAGGCAAGAGCACAAATCAGGCTTTAACTTGACTTTTGTCCCTGTCATTAGCAGTGGGCTACATGGAAAGATTCTGAAGACTCTGAACACCTCATTTCTGCTGCTTTTCTACCTTGTGTCCCAGTCTGATGGAGAAAGTCTTTTAACTGCAAGAGTATTACCCTGCTATTATGTCAAAAACCCCAAAATTATCAGCCAACCCCTCCACCCCTGATACAAGCAGCATGTGTAGAGGTGAACTTCTATCCTAAGTATTCACAAAGCTCTCTGATCATGAGACTAAGCCTATCTAGGAAGTTCAGGGTAGTGTTCACAACATGAATCAAAAAGCTTCCTGATGCTAAAGAGACAGGGTTTTGGAAGGCATCTGACACAGGAAACACTTTGTTATAATAAATAATAATTAAAAGAGTACTAAACTTTGTCTTTGTTCTACACACAAGAGTAGATGTACAACAGAATCACAGAATGTCAGGGGTTGGAAGGGACTTTGAAAGGGACTTTGAAAGGTCATCAAGACCAACCCTGTCAGAGCAGAATCAGGCAATGCAGGACAAACCAAGCAGCAGCACTGCAAAGACAAGAATTAACCACACAAGTACAGGTACATAGCTCTGCCACTCAGCTTCATCTGCCTCATCATTTTCCCAGGGAGTGAGATCACAGAACATTCCAAACGGAGAAGTTTTAATTAAATCTACACTGATTACTCTAAAATCTGAACTTTAGTAATTGCTTGGGTTTTGTTTATCCTGAAATGCAAATTCTTTTAGTTCAAGGCCTCCTAATACCATCCTCATGCTAATTAACTGCATGTAAGCAGCTAGAAAATACTACAGCAAATCCTTCCATTTTTCAAGCAGCACTAAATTCTCAACAAGCAGTAGCTGTCTTCCAACTCCACTTTATACTTTTTACTACCATTAAAAAAAGCAAAAGACACTACTTGCCCTCAACACCAGTTTCTTGTATTTTTCAGATAAATCCACTTTCACACATCTGCCTTGGAACCAAAGAGCTTTGTTGGCACAGTGCTCAACCATAGCTAAAGCATCTTCTCTGGTCTCCATCTCAATGAAAGCCTGAAAAGATTAAAACACACATTAAAAAACATGTACAAAATACACAACACTTCTGCAAGCAAAGCTATTTCAGTTAATACACAGCAATTCTAAGTGCTGAATCAAAATGATGAGATTCAGCTATACCCATCCTCTCCAAACAAGCTGTACATGTAAAGTTTACCCAAGTGCTCTGTATACCCCAGCTTTTCACTTCAGTAACATATGTCCCACAGAATGTTCTGAAATGAAACAGGCATTTAAATAATCTGACAAAAACTCCACCACCAAGCCAACAGGTGAAGTATCTTTCCAAACACAAAGCATCTGGACAATGAAATTCATTCATCTGGTGCTTAAATACATGGAAATTTCAGGATAGCCAAGAAATTACCCCAGTATTTCATTTTTCAAGAGAAGCCTGGAACAAAGGCAGCAGCTGCTGGCCTGGAAGTGCTGCTTTGTGAGGTGTCTCTCCAAGAAACAAACCCATAACACACTCAGTTTGCTGAACAAGCTTTTTTTTTTAAAAAAAACCACAACAAAACCAACACCTCAAAGCTAGAGTGTCACTGGTAGATAGAGGCAAGCTGCTTCTGCATTCAACTTAGACAGCAAAGGATTTAATTTTTTCAGTGAAATAAGGTCAGGGAGGACTTTACAGGAGTCACACAATAGATTCTAGTAATTCTTCACTACCCAAGCATGGCACTGGGGGATTCATACACTCATCTCTTTGAAAAAGCACTGGAATTTCCTATTTAAAAGAGCAACAAACCAGGGCAGCAAAGCTTACAAAAATATTAGAACCTAATACTTACAACTCCTGTACATTTACAGCAATCATGTGCATGCACACCCAATGCATTTTACTTTATACATGCAATGCACTCTCTTCACATAATTTTATCAAAGTTAGACACCCACTCCTTTGGTTTAGTTTTAAAACAGGGAAAATAAAGGGCAAAATGAGAGAAATGTGTAATGGTGGATTATTTATTAATGCTTCATAGGTAATGCTTTTTCAGCTTTAAAAAAACTGTGAACTCCTAAAAATCTGCATAACAACAAAAAAGTAACCCTCAGTCCTAAATATATCTTCTTCACAGCTGAGGTTTTTTTTTTTTTTTTAAAGCAGCTCACATTACAGTAGCACTTGGCAGCAAGCTGGCTACAAAACACCCCCTCCATGGTCCTCTAATCATTTCCATAACTGTGCTAGAGCAGAAAGTCTGCACATGCAGCAATTAAAGGCTCATTTCTTCCCAGTCCAAGCCCTTGCTTTCAAATCTTCACACGTTATGTCCCCGTGGAGGGTTACCTGGCTTTTCATTCTCATGAGGATGTAGTTCTTTATTTTTCCATAGGGTTCAGCCAGCTTGAGCACTGCATTGTCAGAGTAGCCTGAATGAGGTAAATTGCTGAGGTGAATCACACGGCCAAGTTCTGGTTTGGGTGGCTCAGTTTTCTGGTCAGGTTTACCCTCAGGTTTCTAAAATGAAGAGGGGAAATAAGTCTTTAAAAAAGTCCATACTACACAAAATACAGATGAGTGACTGTCCCTTGATTAAGCTGACACAGCTTGGGAAGTACATAAATCAGTAACTGCAATGCAATAGCCTCTTAACACTCACTGCCCCAGAATAAAGTAAGGCAACATTAACAAAAAAGCAAAAGTGTTTTACCTTTATTCTTTTGTATTTCTGGGACAAGTGGACTCTCACTGGTTTACCAAATACCAGAGCAGGTGTTGTTGAATAGTATTCCACTGCAGCCTGGGCATCTTCAGTGGTTGACATTTCAATAAATGCCTGTAATAGATAATACAAACAAATGAAGCACTCCTCTTTTAAGAAATGGTATTTTTGTTTAGAATTACAAGCTGTTCCATGCTTTGGTTTGTTTACATTCCACCTAGATTTGGAATCAAAATGTTCAACTGCCTCCTGGTTTTTCCCTTCTTTGCTATTGCCTTTTCCCACACTTCAGAATCTGACACTGTGCAATACAAACTGATTAAATTTTCAGTGAATATTAGAACAAGAACAGAAATTGCAAGCACAAGGTATTTTTGAGAAAGCTAAACAACAACAATTTTTTTAAACAATATTTAAGGTTAAATACAGTACTACAGCATTTTCACACATGTGACCCTGGTGACACAGGCATCTTTTTGGTGGCTGATTAGGTGCTTTTACAAAAATTAGGCTCAGACAGCAAGCACAGAAAAGACATGGAGCAGTGCCAGCAGCAGCACTGAAGGCCCTAATCTTACCTCATTGATTTTGTTGAGAATCAGGTGATTTGTAATTATTCCAAATGGTTCAACAAGCTGAAGCAGCTGGTATCTCAAGTTCTTTCCCCTCTGGAAATCCATGATGTGAACAACTCTGCTTGTTTCCTGTGGAAGACAAAGCATACATGGACAAGATGAAAAGAAAACCCCTGTGTACCATTTGTGTTTTTTAATATTTAAATCTTCAGTATTAAGCAAAACTAGATGCATAAAGGAAAGGCACAACCTCCAGGGATTTTCAGAGGAGGATGCCTGCCATGCTCAAGTTGCCTTTCCGTACGTTCATCTCCTACAGCTTCAGCATAAGATTGTTTATACAGCCTGTGTTTTGAAACAAATTGTTGCAGGCTCACAGTTTTGAAACAGATGTTTTGTAAAGTACTTGGCACAACTAAATTCCAACCTTAATTCCAAAGCTTCAGTATTTCCACATAAATACAACTTAAAACCTCACTTTTAAAGACAATCCATTCATTATAAGAAAACCCAAAAAGTACTGGAAGCAAACAAAAAGCATGTAACAAAACTGTGGAGTGCTTAAAAAACCAAATTTTTAATACTAACCACTCTGCCCTTCTGCATGTGTCTGGGTCCTTGCATATTTCCATTTCCAGCTCCTTTAAGAAATTCAAACAACAAGCAAGTTTAGTTCAGCCTGTAGAACTGGTATTAACATGTCTCTTCACAAGCTCTTAAGAGATATGTCCCTTGTAATACTTAACCAGAATGACAGTTTTAAAAACTAATCCTTTCACTACAGTCTGAAAAGCCTGTTGATTTGTTTGCTTTGGCTCTTGTAAATTAGAGAACATGTTGCATTCTCTTGATTGTAGAAACAGCAGAGAATAAGTAAACATTTCTTGTCTGAGAGTAAGATTTGCATAGCAGAATGTCTCAGTACACAAGAGGTGAGATCTAAGATAGATTTTTTACAACTGAGGCTTTAGGTTTAGAAAAAGACTCCTAGTGTTGGTTCTAAACAACTTCATTCCTATCATAATACCTATGGTACTAGGAAACACCTTTCAGTGTGCTTCCAAGTCAAATTTGAGATGCTTTGAAAAATTAAAAGTATTATTTTAGTGATATTAAGTGTCAATGCAGCCATCATTTAAGGATTACTCTGTCAGGATACCTAGGTAACTTAACTGGTTCTGCCTTTTAGCCACTTGAACTATTTATAAGGTGGTAATCAGGCATGAACCTGACCCCTAGCCTGTCTTCCTGTGAAGAAGCAGCTTCCCTGATCCATCCTCCCATTTCTCAGTTGCTACTCAAAATTTACTTGTCACTTTCCTCTGAACTGAGAAGGGGAATAAAAAACTTATGTATGCATTCTTGCAGATTTCACAGAAAACCCCATCAACTTGTAGCTAAGTGGAAAACAAAGCACAACACTTCTAGGCAGGGAAAAAAAGGAAACCAAACCATGGAAAAAACCCAGCTATAATGCAGCTGGTGGGTATGTGACTGTGGGATCTAAGTATCAGTCTTCAGCCAGGAAGGACTCATGTATTTTAGTTACACTGCTCAGAAAACTTTTTTCTTTTGTTGTTCCAAAGCACTGGTAAAAAAACTAGAACAAGGGAAAAAAGAAAAAAAAACAAAGGTCTTAAGTCCTGTAAAAATGAGTGCCAGTTAATGTTACCTCTTGGCCCAACAGGAGGTCCTCCAAGGTGAAATGGAGGTGGTGGTGGTCCCAGAATTCCTGGAGCAGGGTTTGTGGACTGCTGCAACATAAAGGGATCACCCCTAGAAAGAGGGGGAAAAAAAAAAAAAAAAATCTTAATTTTAAACCAAAAACCTGTGAAGTTTTCGTTCTCAAAAAACCTCAAACTCGTTTCTGCAGAGCACTGAAAGTTAACTTCATGTAAGTCTAGTGCTGCTCTTCAGCTCGTATGCAACAGAGGGAATCATCCATTTGAAGAAAAGGAGTGTTGCATCACAAACTATTACAAATGTCCCCTGCTTCATATAAAAAAACTAATAATACTCTAAAATTTATTACTACTTACATTCCGTGCCCTGAATCACTATCAGGATTCCATTCTGGGTATCTTAAAAGAAACAAAAAAAGGGTAAGAAAAACAATCTCCTCTACCTATACAGTAATTTTCATACAAGCAGTGCTACCATTAGGTGGTAAGGCAGATAAAAGACATGGTAACACTGCCCACTACAGGAGCCAGGAGCAGTATCTACTGACAGACTGTGCTGTTCTTGGTGAAAAACTTCCTCCACTAGAGTTACATGCCTGCCAAGCTGTAATGCAATTTGCACAGTTTGTTTTACAAACAAAATTCAGAAGTTGGAATAAGGGACTAGTAAAAAAATTAGAGCAGATTCTCAACTGTTAAGATCCAACTCTGAACATACAGATCAGTAGGATTCCAGTTATGAACAGAAACCCCTTTTTGATCCTGAAGATGCTCTTTTATGCTCCCTGTTTTCATGCCCTACAAGGCACTGCATGTTTTCTAAGCCTGCTTTGTGCAACACCATTGACCCTTATTAAGTTGAACATGCCCTCATGCCACAAGAATGTTTACTGTACTTCAAATTCATACATTTCAAGCAGCAGCTGACAGCGTCGGCTGTGAGTCGCTCCATTGATATGATGGTTCCACTCCTGCAGCAAAGTAAATAATTAAAAATTAACAGCCACACTGAGCAAGCCATTCTGAACAAAATCATGTTGTAGAGCCCAGTTCCTACTCTTCTAAACTGAGGTACTGAAGGTACATACAGAGATTATGAAATGCCTTTCAGTAGTGCTTGAAGAAACAAAGAAATTGGACCTACCTCTCACCTCCTCCCCTGGGTGAAAGGTCTGATGAGACCTCCTGCAATCTATGGGCTTGATCCTAGCTCAGAGGTGCAAAGCTTACCAGGGAGGAACTGCTACAACACACGTGTGCAACATCACAATTGCAGCTTTTAGAACTGGATGCTTAGAGATTGATTCCTTTTTTTTCCTTCAGAAATTTTACAATTTCCTCCACTCTCTCTGCTTCATTCCTCAGATTAAATTTTAGAGGTTAATGTAAACTAACCACTCAAGTTTTTAGAACCATAAAGAAGGCAAGAAATTGCTAGGAAGTCAGAAAGGAAAGACTAAAGAAATAAAAGTGCATAGCTAGGACAAGTTACAAGTATTCAGGTGACATAAAAATACGACTATCTTTAGGGAATAATAGAGAAAAAAAAGGAGATCTAACCTAAGATGGTACAAAGGAGGAATAATGGAATTAAACTTAACCAGCCAGGTAAAATTCCTTCTGGTTCTGGCTTCAGCATTAGAAAGGAATGCAGGTTTTCAACTCTTTCTCTGCAGATTATTTTGGTTACAAAGGGAGTTATTTATTTCAAGTGGCCAGGAGGCATGGGGTCTCCCCCTTTATCAAAGTACAGAGTGCCTGATCTCCATACTCTTACAACATTATTTTTTTCCTAATACTTGGATTTTTCCTGATTTTTAGTTTCTGCCACACTATAACCATCCTTCTGCATACAATGAGACGCTCCCAGGGCTTACTGTAGTGCTTCCAGATGCTAAAAGCCTACCCTGCATTTCCCACAGAGGAGAAAAACATGGATTTAAAGTCTCCCATAAAGTACTGCCATTAAACTACAACATTACTCCATGATACTCAGAATATAACATGGAGCAAGATGAAACCTCCATTCATTTTATCATGGTAAATGCACAAGATGCAGGCTCTGCAACTATAAATTAATAAATAGGCTGGCAATTAGGATTCAAAACACACACCAAAAACCCCAACCAAACCTTGCTGTGAATCAGTAATACCAATTGGCTTCAGTTTAAAACTTGCCAGCAAGTTATAGTACTATCCTACAGAAAACAGTTCTTTAAACACTAAAAATCCCTCTAAATCAGACCCTAACTAGGAGTCTGATTCAGCCAGACACACCATGCTTTGAAGTTGTCTTAACATGCAATTTAAAATTATTATAAACTGAAATATAAAGTTTGGAAGATCTAATTCTCATTATACTTAAAATGCTTTTAAAGTTGGCATAAAAGGGAGCTCTGACATCTTAATTTCAGATTATTTTTCCTCCCAGGGAAAAAGTTTTCAGAACAATGGTTCATCTACATTAGTAACTTTTTATCACATACAATCCTTAACCTCCATTTCCCTTTCCTCTGCCTCTGCCCAGACTGAAATGTTGTTCCTGTGAGGTTTCAGGGTACTAGATATTTACAGACACTAATTAACATGAATGCCCAAAACTAAGCTGGAGAAATTCTGAGTTTCTTAAAACTCAGATTCCCTCTTGCTGCAATTGAGGCAAGCAAGAGGACACATTGTTCTTCAGAAAATTAGGCCAGACTTGAGCACCTAATTTTAGAAAGCCCTCTATTAGGGACATGGCCATGTTTTTCCTTTGAGACATATCAGTATTTTATGTATTTAACATCCAAATTAATCTGCTCAGGTTGCATTAGCCTCTTTTTAAGGCAGGGGAAACAATCCCTCCACATTGAGCACCTCATTCCTTGATAAAGGGGATTAGGATTGACAAAATGCCTAAAAAAATCTGGAGCACCATTTACTTCACAATTAGACAGAAAACAAACTGGGCTTTAAAATATATGCACATCAAACTAAAGAAGCAATTAGGAAAGCAGAGGATGAGCCTGGCAGCTGAAGTTATACTAAAGGTGTTTAACCCCTTGCCTGGGCATCGAGTACGCGTTGTCTGATCACACACTTGTGAAAAATATTCTACAATATTGTTATTTGGAGGTGGGGAAAGAGTTTGATACTGCAGTAATAAATTTACATTGTCCCAGCTAAGAAAAGCATTCCCTTTCTGCTTTCCACAGATTTTTGGTTCAGATTGAATTATTTTTAACAGTTAAGTTCTACTGGATTACATTTTGTGGGGAACATAAAATAAGAAACTCTGTACCTGTTAGGTATGCAAAGCAGAGGAAAAAAGGAGAGAAAGAGAAAAATTCTTGTGGCAACATGATTTCTGAAATTAGAAACAGAGCCCAAACTTGGGTCATAAGACACAGATGATCCAATCTCAAATATTTTATGGAGTACCAGCAGTTTGAGCCAAAGTATATTCCTAAAATAAAAGACTTTTTTTAACATGTTACAGAAGAACTTAGCCACTTGAGTTATGCTGTCAAAAGAATTTGGTATTTCTCATACCTGGAAAGGTATTTCATGCTGGATATCCTTTCAACAGATCTTCATAGCAAAGCAAACTAAGAACCACGAGGCTTTTCAAATAAAGTGCTAAAAAGAACCCTACTTACAGGATTACTGGTTGCCATCTTCAAGGGCCTCAGAAGCTTATGCTTTCAATCTAACCAAGTGAAGTCCTTTTACAGAACTGAGCATGACACCTAAACTGTTAACACTTAAAAGCTTTTATGAAAATGCATGGCAAACACAGGAGACAAGAAACCCGGATTACTGTGGTTATTTTATATAAAAGGTAATTAAGGTAACACAAGTTCATCAACTGTTAGATCAGCTGGAGTCGTACAGCACGTGCTCTAAAACTGGTTTGATCCTTTCCTTGCAGGGACAGAGTAATTCCCGTGTCTCCCAAAGATTAGATGTACAGAAGCAGCACTTTTGGAAAGGCAACTGTAAAGAAATGGTTAGTAACAGCAATTCCACAGTGTATCAATTTCACAGTAACAGCATGTATTATATTTTCAATTTAAGGCCTTCAAGCTAATTAGCCACTAATTGTGACAAGAGGGGCACCGTATTAGCCAATTCAATTGCCTAATCTCCTGGAAATCAGCAAGATGAGTGAAACTGGAAAAGCTGCAAGTGAGAAGGCTCTGAAAATCATGTCTGACCAAAGAGGCCCCAGTGAGTAACCCTGCTGCCTCTGCAGAGAGCTGAACTCTCAGGAATACAGGAAGAGGGAAGTCTCCACATAACCAAATGCACCCAAGATCCACTCTACTTGTGAGCCAAGAACACTGCTAGGAACACAGAGCAGGAGGCTGCAACTGCAGACTGAGTGCTCCGAGAGGCTACAGGGACAGATGCAACAAATGACAATAAAAAGTGAGTCTGAAGTGTCTAAGGAAGTCGTGAAAAGGGAGAAAAATGACGACAAATTTCAGCCATAGTATGAGATAGTGTTAAAGTGAAATTAAAAAGGCAAGAATGAGCTAATCTAAAACGTGGTTTTTTTACTTTTGCAAATAAGTTCCAGGGCTCTACATTAACTCTTTCCCTTTGGAGAGGGAAAAAGCAGAACTGTGCAAGAATGCAGCTTAACTACATATAATAAATCAGCAATCAAGACAGATGTGGAGGAGAGCTGAACTAGCTTCCTGAACAGCACAGCAGATACACTGCAAACCCCCCCAAAACCAACAAAAAATAAAAAAGCCCACCCCAAAACTGCTTGAATGCCAGATGTTTGTGGTTAAGAGACCATGTAGATGTAAAATATAAATAAGATATCCCAGTAGATGATAGCTGTTTGACTTGAAGTTAAGCAATCTGGGCAAACAAAATACATTAATGTAAAGCCCTGGTTCACAGTGTTTGGTTAACAATTACCTTGTAAATAAACCAAGTGCCTTTTTCACCTCAAACCAAATTTCAGATCATTTCAAAAGCAACCAGGCTACAGAAATAATTAAAAGAAATAGGTAAAAACAGAACAGATACTACAACGTAAAGGAAAATAGAAGTATCTGGTGCATAACTCACCTTATTAGAATGAACTGGCATATCACATATAGAGCACAGATGGGGATAACCCTTCGGTAAGAATCCATGGAAGTCTTCAATATTGCTATTTGGAGGAGCACCTCTTTTTTTCTCAAAGAGAGATCTCTCGGGACCAGGACCACGACCCATTCTGTCATACTCACTGTCAAATTTATGATAGTTATGCGAAGTCTCACCATAAAAAGATTCATCCCTACACCTTTCTCCATCTCTTAATCTGTCATCTTCATAATCCATTCTGTCATAATAACCAGATTCTTGAGAACGACTTCCATGGTCATAGTCAACCACTGGGTTGAGACTAGGACCACGATCATCAAAGCTATCTCTTCTAAAATGCCTTTTTTCTTCCCAATCATCCCTAGGTACTCTGTACGGTGGCTCCCGTGTGGATGATCTGCCATCTCTACCATAACCTTCTTCAGCTCTCCTCCTTTTAAGTTGTAGAAGGATCTGAGGCAAGTTTTCAGGAGTGATCTTGTCCTCGGGATAGCGACTCAGTTCATCTAAGTCTCTAGAAGACAGACCAAAGCTGGCCAAAATGTTAGTGGCCTGGTCTGCATCTCCACGGTGCTGAGAAGACAAAGGGAGTGGACCTCTACTTCCAATGTTAAATATAGACTGCAAATTATGGGAAGAGGTACTACCAGAAGACAGTGCACTATGAGATCCTTGTTGGTTCAATGAAGAACTCATTCCAAGATTCATTAAGCTAGCAAGGCGTGCAGTACCCTGGTTCATCCTTCCAAGAGATGCTGGCATATTTAAAGACTGGGTAGCAGCAGCAAGAAGGCCTATTCCTGCAGAGAGGTCACGCCCATGACCTTGTGAATCCCTACTCAGAGATGACTGCTGGAATGACTTGGACATTGTAGGACTATAGCTCGTCTACTTTATGGATCAAAAAAAAAATTGTATTTTTTTTTTTTTTGTTTTATAAGATGGCTGAGAAGAGAGCTCACACTAGAAAGCTAGGCAAAGTTCACTTCAAAAATGGTAACGCCAAGAAAGAGGATCAATAATGACTGCAGATCTTCTTCAAGCTGAGAAACACCAGACAATTCTGTAGAAAAACAAGCAGTTTTAGTCATAAATCCCTTTACACAGATGCAGTTTTAAACTTATGCATCATGTTGATCTAAAAACATTCAAGATCTCAATCTTACAAGGCTTTCATTACATCACTTAACAGATTCAAGAAGCACCCAGAACCTACATATATTATTTCAGATAAAATACAGCAGTGTTTCCTACACATACTACTCTTCTTCTACAAAAAGCTACTTTCATACTGAAGAAAAAGTGAATTTCAGAAGTTTGGGATGTCTGAAAGCATCTAAGGTTTACTTGCACATAAGCCTTGATCTCTGGTTCATTACTGTACTGTGTCTATGAGAAGACCACAAACAACTTAAGCCCATAGAATCCAAGATGATTTTGGCATATAATACATTTTTGAAAACGAAACCTATACCACCAGAGCAGGACGAAAGGAAGTTAAAAAGTAACTGAAGCTGGGGCAAAAAGTTTCTGCTGTGTAAGATCTAGTAAATAAGACCAAATGTAACATGCAATCTTTACACAGTAAAATTTAAATTACCGATGTGAAGACAGATGTGAACAAGAAATATAAGTTTTAAATTTTGCAGGAAGTAAACAAGACCTCTTACTCAAATTGCAGTTATACTGATAACAGCACTTTGGAAGCAATCCTTGACTGTTACATTGCAGCTGGGACACCAGCCTGTGCTCACAGACCTCAAGCTAACCAAGGTCAGGCTTAGTATGGGATGGGAGACCCAAGGAAAACCCAGCTCCTGCAGAAAGAGGCACCAGGTGAGTCAGGAGATGGCACCGTGCCCCTGCCAGCCCTCTCCAGGGGTCTTAGCAGCAAACTGCTGCTGCCTTGGCTCAGCTCTGACACTTTGACACCATGACCACACGTGGGAGTTAAAAATTCTGAAACAATACTCAGAAGAGATTGACATCTGTCCCACATCCCACAAAAATCCCAACAGATTTGGTTCAGCTGCTTACTTCAGGTTTTAATTCAGCAGTGTATCAGTATCTACAGTCTATTTTCTAGTGCTATGGATAAATTTCATTTTTTAGTGCAGAGAATTAACTGCCATACTTCTCTCCGTATATTCTTTCAGCCTCAGGATACACAGAGAAAACTCAATTCAAGACAGGTAAAAGCATTCCACCAGGAATATGGTGTTCTTGGGTCCCTGAAGCAGTAAAGCCCTCTCCAATCTCTGCAGAGCAGTTTTGCTTCTCCAGCAATGCCACTCAGATGTACATAAAATGTGCAGTCACTTGAAAAAGAAACAGGCACAAATTGCATAGCTCCAGATGAAATCAGCTACTAAGAGAACAGGTATGTTTGGGGAGGAATGGAAAGGGCAAAATGAAAGCAAGGATTTTTTCCTTGAAGAGATCAGTTCTGCAGAAAGCATTTTTCTCTTGTACTGGAAACAGAAGAAAAAAGGTCAAGGTTACAAACACATCTCTACCCCAACTGGCTACTCAATCCAGGACAGCCCTGTTTTAACAGCACAGAAGGATTTTTTTCTACTTCAAGTTGAGACACACTCAAGTCTTTGTTCTCAACAGCAACCTGTTACAAAATTATGCATTTATGTAGAAAAATAATGGATTCTGTGAGAGATTAAAAAACCACATGACCACCACCATCAAGAAGTAACTTCTTCATATTTTTCTGATCAGTACATCTGAATTCCTATTTCAGATATCCTTGTAAGGACCACAATACGGTGGAGTCACATCAAGCTTAATTGTGCAATATTTGGTTAAGAAGAAGAGAAACTTGTGGATGAAAATAATTCTAAAAGGGTCTGAGGAAGAAGACAGCAAAGCACTGCAGAAAGCTCCAGGGGAAAACAGTAAAACAAGAACACAAGGAGAGCAGATGAGGCAAATTCTAAGCCAGATATCCAGGACAAGCTGACCACACTACAGACCACCTGGATAGAGAGCATTAAGAACTATACTGTAAAAATCAAGTTTTGAGTTCAAACATGAGAGAAATGCTCATTTGGGTACCATGTTTTTATCTTGCATACATCCTCCATGATCTTTGAAGTACTTTATAACAATTTTTAAAGTTTACAGTCCTTACTCCTGTTTTTACAACATAGACTTTCTTCTAGCTCATTCACTCATTTACAGAACAGTTTAAAACTGAATTTACTAGATTCTTCATAGAATTATATCCCTGAGGGCTTTACAAACCCCAACAATGGTTCATCAGTCAACCATGAGGTTGGGGAAGGCCCAGTGTGTCCTACCATTAATCAAAGAACCTGCATTATTCAAGTTTTAATTAAATCAGGAAAGTTCTCTTCAAAAACACCCTCGCTCTTTGAACAGATGCTCACTAATCCTTCTTGTGACAATTTCCAATTGGTAGTTCATTCATTGTCAGCTGCTCTGGAGAGATTAGCAGAGAACAAACCCCATCCCAGCCCAGGCTGGCAGGGACCTGGGGTGCAGAGAACCTGACTACAAACAGGTGTTTGCACAGCCTCACCATGCTGCTGCTGAGAACACCCAGAGAAGCAGCAAAGGGAAAACAGGAAAGGTAGGGGGAGAAAAACAAGACAAAGAAACAGAGAGGGGCAATTATGACAAAGCATGAGGTGGGACAGCAAGACATTTGTATGATGAAGACCAAATATAATGCTGGGAGTGGTGTGACAGCCAGAAAAGTGCTCTAAGCTTCATGAGGTGTTCAAGTGGAGATCTTAAAAAACCTGAAGTTTCTGAGCTATCCTCCAAAAACCACATCACCATCACCCTGCAGTTGCTGCTGCACTCTACTCCTCACCATCCACATTCTTTACCAGATGAAGACACCAACAAACACAGAGGTGGGGGAAGAGCTCTAAAAATTATACCAAAGAACGTTTAACTTCCACGTGGTCAGGTTTCTAGATTAGATCAGATCTGTGATTCCAAGATGACATTTTTTGCATTGAGCACTTCTGCAAGATTTCCCATCAGCAGCTGATGGAGCCAGGTTCCCAGGGCCCAGTGCCAGCTCAGGAGCAGTGTGCCATCCACTGAGTCACAGCAACAAGATGAGTGACTGAACAAAGCTGTCTAAAGATCCAGACATGATTTAGCTGAGTTGAAAAGTGCTCTGCTAATTGTTCCTCCTGTAATTTCAGCTATACCGGGAACAGAGAGGGTTTAGATAAACATTTTTAAGATCTGTGGACATAAATTTGGCTGTATTAAGATTGGAAAATAAACAACATTAAGCAATCTTGAAATAAGTTGAAAGTTAAAATATTACTAGATTTCCAGACAAATGCAGACAATGGAGAAACACTTTATATCTACTAGTTTCACAAGTGTTTTCTGTAAAGGCAGACAACAAACGTAAGAAATTTGAATCCTACAGAATACTAATCCTACCAAATAAAGGCCAAAATGAGGCTGATTTTCAAACACTATAGAAGGGTTTTCTTTTTGTGCAAAAGTGATTATCAGCTCTGATAAAACTTCTAGAACTCTTGCTTCACATAGGTCTTACTTTTGTTACTTAGCTTTATTAGAATTATTGGCCTTAATTAGCAGTGCTGAACACAATCTCCTTAGATGACCATCTTTTATGGAACACCAGTAGGCTGAAAATAATTTGACTCTCTACACCTTCCATTGTTTTTTTTTAACCTGTGTTAATATTAATCTTGTTCTTAGAGTAACTCATCTTTTACCCCTTCATCTTTCACTATTTACGGAAAAGTCTGAAAAATGAATAGCTAGTTTCACTTTCTAGTCAGTTTCACTTTCACTCCAAAACACATTAAATTCAATCAAATAATCTCAGTTATGGTAAAACCATAAAATGATCTGCAAGCTGAAAAACACCCCCTCAGTCTGTAACAAACCAGGACTTTTGAAAACAAGCACACCCCTGGGAAAAAAAAAAAAAAAGTCTAAGAAGTTTGGCACCCACAATCCCAGTTTTTCGGATAAAAATCCACAAGTGTTTTTCTCCCCCCACCTCCTCCCTTTCATGTTACTCTCAGCACAGCAAATCCACAGCAGCAATTCATCCTGCCATGGAAGAATTTGTTCTCCAGTGCATCATGGCCAAAAAAAAAAAAAAAAAAAAAGGTTATCAACAGATCTGCAAGTTCAGGTGACTAATTTAGACAGAACTCCCCACATTACTCTGGGAAATAATGGTAGTAAAAGAACTGGTAAGGAAATTAGAAGCAGATGTTACCAAGCTGCTGCATGACCGAGTGCACTGGATTGAAAGTGGATTACTTTAACTCGGCCAACACAGAAAAAGCCACTGCCTTTCCAAAGGCTAAGAAGAAACTATCCAGCAGCTCTAGACAGAGAAAATACAGATTATCCCCCATTTCAGGTCCCAGTATTCAGAGAGGTTATTTAATACTGCTTTTTCACATGCCAGAAAACAATTCATCTTGTTCAACTGATCTTCAAAGGCCATGACCTCAACATTTTAAGCAGCACCTGGCAGACTGGATGCATGCACTTCTTCTGAGCACAGATTAGACAATCTGTTTCAGGCCCTGCAGAACAACTGGGAGGTTTTTTATTTCAGGATTATGCTCAGCTTCATCTGAGTGATTTGCTTGATCAGAAAAGACACAATAATCTGAGATCTCAAAGTCACTATAACAGAAGATTGCTTCAGCAAAGAAAGTACTACAGATAAAAACAATTTATTTGTTAAACAGGGAATTTAAACTACTGGTGTATCAATTAACAAAAGAACTGATTTCAACACCTGAATGCAGAACACTGTAGAAGTAAGATGCTGACCTCCCATTTCTGCTCATCATATAATAACTTCAACCATCCCTCTTTTTCTCAAGAAATGCAGGGGGGGGAAAAAAGAGCATTTATCTTACAGAAAAGACAGGAGCCCAAAAAAGTTCCAAGAACAGTACAGAAAGAGCACAGTAGGCAAAAAACATTTATTTTTAGAAAGGGGAAATAGGAACAGCCATGAACATACAGAGTGACTGCCACCATGTGCACCCACTGCTCCATAAACACTCCTTCCTACTACTACGTGTAAGTCTGCTCTTTGTCACCACCTCCAGAGCTCCAGCTCTACAGGATGAATGCACACAGGTTCTGTCACCCAGGAAGCCACTAAAACCTGGTTCAGCAGAAGGGTTCTGCCAACAAGAGTCACTGCAGAATGACACAAGATCTTAGCCGGGAAGCTCTGGTAACACCGACCACATGTTCCTCCACTTGGCAAAGAGAGGAGACAACCACTGCTCATTCCTATCAGTTTTGGAGATTAAAAGCCTGGTAAGCACCAAAACTTTGACAAAAATCACAGCAAATACCTTAACTATTTTTTAAATAGGTGATACATCAAGTGATCCAAAGACAGACCAAATCCAAGAGTTAATTAGTGTAATGGAGAACCAATTTTACCTTTTCTTTAAAAAACAAACAAACCCCCCCCCCGAAAAAACAAACCACAAAACAGAACACTTCTGCATTCTGACCTGCAAGTGATTAAAAAGCCTTCTGACTAATCAGTGAATGCAAACCTGCCTTCAGGCATTTCCAGAGCTGGGATAAAAATCACATTCCTCTCCAGCTGAAACCTTGCATGAGGTTGTTGAGAAAGCTTCTAGCTGCAGAAAAGAATCCAGGGACTGTGGCCTGGTTCAGACCTCAAAATAAAACCCCTCTGGTTTAAGTTGTGACTACAAAGTTTGGTTACTTAAACAGTCACCAACTAAACGAGTTCAGAAATATTGTGAGGTGTTTGGGTTTGTTTCCCAGACTTGTTGACTTAAGAGCACTGAGGAAGAATGCAAACAGCACAGAGGCTGCAAAAATACACTCCAAGTGATAAGTACACTGAATGGAAATTGTATCTTTGCAGCTTTGCTTACAGCAGCTTCTCCCCCAGATTTGTTGAGCTACCCAGAACACTCTCAAGTATTAATTACAAAACAACTTTGCATTTACCAAAGCCCTCAGCAGAGATGGCTGCAAGCCACTGAGAAGGGCACTGAACAGCATTTACTTCTGTATTTCCCACCAAATTAGAGCAATTTTATTGAAGTGCAGTCCTGAGTAAGTGACAAACAATCATACTCCAGTTGTATGCACTGTAATTTAGTTTTGAGTCTCAAAGACTTGACTCTCCTTCCCTCTTCCTTTGGTTTTTAGTTTTTACCTTTAGGAATGTGGATATTCACATTTTAAGGATGCATGGTGACATTTTCATTAAATACATAACACCTACATATGTGCAAAAAAGCAGAAAGTTTCCAATACACAGTAACCAGACATTGCAAACCTCACCAGAATCATTAGAAGCAATCAGAATTCTTTAGTTTGTTGCTCAGATTTCATCCTTACCAAGAGCATGTTACAGAAGCACAGATATTGGGTTACAACTGAGCAAATGTAGTACAAGTGCCAGTAACCTCACTTCAATTTAAAGGTTAATTCAGTAATTAATTATTTCACGTGTTTTTAATATAATTCAGGCAGAAGTTCACTAATTTCTTAGTAATACACAAAAAATGTGTAACATGTTTCCAGATTTTGGAAAAATATTTTAATAAAATACTAATTTAAGTTTTCCGTTTCTCAAGATGCTTCAAAATTCAGGAAGATTAAACCACAGGATCAACAGATTCTTAAAGAATTACCAGAAAACACTCCCATTTCCTCTTCTGGGGCACAAAAACTACAAGAGGCTAACGGCTTCAACACGAGTTGCTCCCTAGGTCTCTTACTTTAGGAAGCCAGGACCCCCTACTCCACCCGGAGTTCAAAACACCTGAAGAATACAAAGCTGAGTAAAGAGAATAGACTATTCAGTTACTTAAAACAGGATCAGACGCTTTTTTTTTCCCCCAAAGGTTTGCTTTATGGAAAAGAAAAAAGCCACACACTCAAGAGAGATTTTTCAGCTTTCTCTTTAAGAGCACAAATGGTTCCTTAATCTGAACAAAGCAGTTCTTCGGGTTCCCAGAAAGTTCTGGGGTTTTTTTGTCAGCCTGTGCTTATTTTCAGCTGAGGTGAACTTTCTCTCTCATTACTTTGCCTCAGGAACACAAAATACACATGTAAAAACATCGAATGTTATTAAACCACCACAGGAGGGTGGCATGTAACGACGACCTAAATTCTGTGAAAGTGAAACTGAGCAGAAAGACGAGTCAAACGGATGCTTCCACTACCGGTGTTCTTAAAGCTCAATTCATTGGTTTTTAAAGGGCAGGTAAGCATCAAACCCAGCAGTGTCTGAGAGCAGCGGCCATGCTGCTCAGGTTCCGACTGGAGGTTACGGGGGCAGGGGGAGGAAAGATGCCGACTCCGACGTTCAGTTCCAGCGGAGGGGAGCAGCGTGGCTTTAGCTAGGGTCACCCCTAAGAACAGGACTTACGTGCCGGAACACCGAGCAGAACCCCCGCTCCCTCTCCTCAAGGAGCGCCGGGCAGTGCCGGCGGGGGATGGAGCGGGCCCGGTCCCCGCAGCGCAGGCCGCGCAGCCCCGCCGGACCCGGCCCTTCCCGGCCCGCGGCCGTGGCGCAGCTCGGGAGAGCCGCGGGGCTTTGTTCGGGCCGGCCGGGCCGCAGTACCGCCAGGCAGCGGGCGGGGGCGCCCAAAGCGGGCCCGGGGAGCCGGGGCTGGGGTGTGGGGGGGCAGCCGGCGGGGCCGCCGCAGCGGCAGCGCCGATGGGCACACCGGGCCCGCCCCCCCCGCTGCGGCCGTTCCACGGGACACCCCGCTCCTCCCTTCCCTCCCCTCCCCTTCCCCTCATCACGGAGCGGCCGCCGCCGGCAGCTCCTAACATGGCGGCGGGCCGGGGGCGGCCGCAGCGCCGCTCCTACCTGCGGGCCGGCGGGAAGGGAGCGCGGCGGCGCCTCCCGTTCGCTGTGGCAGCAGCGGCGGGGGAGGGGAGGGACGGCGGGAGCGAGGGGGAGGAAGGAAGGAAGGGAGGGAGGGATGGAGAGTGGAAGGAGGGAAGCGGCTGCCGGAGCCCCGCGCACCTCTCGCTGCGCTCGCGAGAGCTCCCCCGCCCTCCCGCTGCCCGCCCGCTCACGTGCCCGGCGGCGGCCGCCCCGCCCCGCTCCGCGCCGTTGGCCTCCGCTCCGCTCCGCTCCCCTCCGCGCTGCCGCTGGGCGCGCCCGCCCGCCGTGTGTGGATGTGGCCGGGGAGGGAAGGACGGAGGGAGAGGGGAGAAAGAGGAGGAGGAAGAAAAAGAAGAGGAGGAGGAGGAGGTGGCACCGCCGGGACGGGTCTCGCGAGAAGTAGGAGCCACTTACCGCGCTCTCGCGAGATCCCGGCCGCACCGCACGGCGCCCGCCCGCCGCCCACCGCCTCATTGTCCGCGCGCTCCCGCGGGGGCGGATGGGAAGGCGCGCGGGGCGGGGCCCGGCTCCGCCCCCCTTGTCTCCGCCCCCCTTTGTCCCCGCCCCTTGCCCCCCCCTCCCCTCCCCGGGGACTGAGCGGCGGCGCGGGAGGGGCGAAGTCGGGGGTCGCGGGTTCGCGGCTGCTGTGCGGCTCCTGAGCGCCTCCCTCCGGTGAACCCCCTATCCCCGGTGAACCCCCTATCCCCGGTGAACCCCCTATCCCTGGTGTATCCCCTATCCCCGGTGAACCCCCTATCCCCGGTGTACCCTCTCCCCCCGGCGCGACAGTCTCTCAGAGCTCCCTCGGGTAGAAACGCGCCCTCAACCCCGAGTGCAGGCTAAATCCTCCTGAGGCAGAGCCAGGGCTGCCCTCGGGGCCTGCCAGCCACCACGTCCCGCCTTTCCGTGACTGGAAACAGGACCGGGTCAGGCAGGCCGGGGCTGTAGTGTGTATTTCTCCAAAATAACGAGGATTCCTCGCTGCCACTCGGCTCCGATCACCCTCAAAGCGTCGTTACCTTTGTAACGGGGCTCATAGTCCCTCAGCTCCCTGGCAAGCACTGCGGCCAGGCCCTGCCGGCTCCAGCACAAGGACTGCTCTCCTCAGCAGCAGGAAGATGTTGCCATCTCCGAAACATTTAAGGCAGCGGGCGATGAGGTACATTAGAAGATTCTGGCAAAAGTAATGAAAAAAACAAGCCCCAGAGCTGCTGTGCGAAGCTTGCTTTTTAATTTAAACCAACACTGCCACCTGGCGCTGCGGTCTGGAAACTGCACCTCGCCGGGGGTCCCTCCATAGGGTCCTTGATTTTTCTGACCAAGATAGTACTCGTAGGACCCGGAAAATAACAGTGATTATTTAAAATTCTTTCGCAATCCACATATTTCCAGTTTGATTTGTGGCTAAGGGCTCTGTCTCTCCATCACCCTGGGAAGCCGCGGTGTTCTGGCAGCTTGGGAAAGGTGAGGGAGTTGTGGGGTCTGTCTCCAGGGGAAAAGGAAAAATCCGCCTTTGGAATTCACCACCGGATGATTTTTCTTCAGGATACGTGGCTGGAGAGCACAGTGAAACAATAACACAGAAGGTGCCTGAAAAAATCCAAACCAAACAAACAAAATCCAAACCAAACAAACAAAAAATACAATGAAACCGAACAAAACCAGGGGACTGGTTACTACAGATCTGTTGAATTAATACAGAAGTGCTCAGAGAACGATCACATGAAATGCAGCTCTTTTAACAAGCTGGGCATAAAAAACAATTAAGTGCTCCAAAACAAACACATAAATCTAAGTTAACAGTACTTCTGTGCTCCAGCACTGCAGAGCAGTAAAAGCAGAGCAAAGCACTGTGATGAAATGTGAAGCAATGCAGCCACTTTTGCCCAATAAAAGTCATATATAGATTGCAAAACCTATGGTACTAACAAACCAGATCATAAATCAAGCTAGCATCTCCAGAGGACACGAGCAAGCCCTGCTCTGCTTCCCTGGCTTTATTTCCTGCCAGTATTTTGTTCCTCTTAGACCACATGGTTTTTTCCCTTCTATTTCCTTTGTTGTCCTTTGGTCAAGGCACCACACTGGAGGTGAGGTGATTTGCTTTGACCTTTATTGATTGCATTTGCCCTGCAGAAAGAGCCACACAGCAGTGACCATCACAGCTGCTGTGGTGAGACACAGAGCTCCAGTTCCCTAAGCCTGTCCTCCTGCTGAACTGGAGGACATTTATGGCATTCCTACTTTTCTTTTCCTGGTGGATTTGCAGAAAAACATTTCAGCCACCTGAGATCTCTGAGTGAGGCCTTGGAAGAGCTCTCATGGTGTGTGAGGCATGCCCTGAGTGGAGCTCTGGAGCCGTTCCTGGGTGCTCTGATAGGATAACCAGCACTACCAGCAGCTCTGTGTCCCTTTCTACTGCCTTTTTTGTTACAGCACAACCAGCCTTCAAGTCCTGGGTTCAGCCTCGAGTCAAACGTAGTAGAACTTTGTCAGAGAAACACTTTTTTCAAAGAAATTAGCGAGTCAACTTTTATTTATTGTCCATATATAGCACATGCTTTATGCAGCTGGCAGTGTATATTCCTCATTTCTTTTCCCATTTCAGAAATACCTGGTAGAGAAGCAGAGCTCCCTTGTGCTGTTCCTCAGCAGTCAGCAAGAAGGAACCCACACCCACCCTGAGAGCACCCATCTGAGGCACCCTCTGGGGCAAGTCCTAGGGAAGAAGATGGCTGGGCAAGACGTAAATCCATATGAAACCTGGTCATTACTTCTGCAGGTAGAACCAGTAAAATTATTTTATATATGTCACAGACTTTTAACTAAGAAAAAACTCATTTAAGTACTCATCCTACAGTCAGCAGGGTGTACAAACAGCAGACTAGTGTCCGTGCTTCCCAGTTTAATTTGTATATAGAGGCCACCACAGCTACAGCAGCTTCTCTGAGAGCATAATTGTAACTTCATGTGACTGAAGACCATTGAACCTTTTTTTTAGACCACTGAACCTTTTTTTTAAAACTGAAAACATAAGTTTTGACCTAAAACCCAAAGTCTGGATTACTTCACAGGGAGCTCTCCAGAAGACTGCACTGAGTCCAAATGGATCAGGCATCTTGCTAAGAGCAATACTCTCCTTTACTTTTGACAGCCATGGTCACTTTTAAGTTTAAACAGCATTTGTCTGAATCCCTCGTGGTTGCCTTTCCCCTCCCTGCAGTTTCAATGTATTTCATGTATTTGGCAGCCTTTTTCAACCCCTATCTTTTATGGGCCCTATCTCCCCCCACCCAGGTCCAGGGAAGGGAGATAATCCTCTGGCTTGAAAGAGCCAGAGGAACTGAAGCATTGGAAGGTTATCTTGTGAAGTTTACTGGCTGTGTAAACATCAAAAATACAAATTCCTGACCTTATTTCCTTCATGGAAAACTTTAACATCCAATCTCCTTCAGAGAGATGAAGGGAAGGAACTTAAAAACCTGTCCTTGCTGTGGAGGGTGTGCATGTGGCAGGAGGGCACCAGGCCCCTCATGCCACACTCCTGCCTCTCCAGTCTCCCAAAGAATCCCATGAAGCTTTTAATTCCTGCTGTACCCCACATGCCAAAAAGAGACAGTTTAAATATAAATAATTTTAATAAATACAAGTCACTGAAAAAATACAGTTTTAAACAAGGAGTGAGAGGGAATTAACAATGAAGAAACTGTGTATGTAATTCTTATCAGACCTTGCCTCCAGCCACCTCTGATGTTTCGAGTTACTACATCTAGATCCTGAAAACAAGTACTTCTCCAGCAGTCCCATTCACACCATGGACTATAACTTTCCATCTTCTCAATCTCTTTTGAATGGAAATCTCAAAATCAGCACCAACTGCATTATTTCTCTCCTTCTGGCAAGCACTGCTGCTGCAGTGAGCCCCCTCCTGCAGTGGAACACGCCAACCCTTAGCCTGTAATTAAAAATCATACAATTAACAGGAGTCTAAACACCCCAAATTCAGCCCTCAATACTGACCAGCTAATTAGCTTTCATTTTTACAGAAAAGGTGCAATACTGAGCAGAACCTCTGCTACCAATTAACTTTCCAACTGCACGTTGTCTGCATCCGATCTAGGATTAACTCCACCGGGGAGGAGTTACTCCACTCTCAGGCATGCAGAGTGCTGCCCAACCTGGCACCATGCGGCACCAGAACAGCCCCGGCGGTGCCAGGAGCAGCTCGGCAGCACTTTTCTCTCCCAGCAGTGTAACACTACCACGGGCACTGAGCAGCAACAGGCAGCTGACTACCGCTGGACGACCAACAGAGCTCCAGCCCCAGTTTTTAAAGGACAGAAGGAAGCAGAGGCTCAGAGACACGAGCCTTGCTCCTGATAACCTCTGTTCATCAAGGGCTTCCCTGCAGCCAGGGGAAGCACTGCCTGCTTCCAGGTAAACCGGATTATTATTTGCACCCCCGAAACTGGCACAACAGCCGGCTGAGACCATTTGTCCGGCTCGGCGTGGCAGGAGCAGTCTTTTGACCCATCTCCCCTTGTTGGCTGGTGGAGAACTCAAACCACGTAGCTCGAAAGCTCCCGAGCTCTCCCCGTGCCTCGTGTGCAGGTTATTCCTTCCCCTGTCCCTGCACAGGGTCACAGCCCTGCAGGACTCGGGGGTTTCATACACAGAGGTCACCAGCAGGATCATCACCACCCCAGGACTTTACCTTCCAGGCTCTCCTTTGCCACCCCAGAGCTCCACGCCTCAGCACTAGAGAGAGCACAAGAGAAACATCACTTCAAATATTCAGTTAATTAAATCTGTATTAATAGCACTCAACAGCAGGGACCTGGCTTGCAGAAGGGGGAAAAAACCAATATATTAAAAAATCAAACCCAGTAATAGGCTGAGAAGTGCCTTCTAATCGGCACGGCCTGAACGCCCCGCTCCCAGGGCCTCCCCAGTTACCAGCCAGGCCGGGCCGCCGGCCACCTGCCGCCTTCCAGACACTAAAAACTTTTTTTAAAAAAAATGTGAAAGTTTCACGGTGCGTTCTCCGTTTCCAGAGCGCCAGGGGTGCAGCTCACCAACCCCCTTCCCCTCACCTCATGGCGGCCGCCCGGGCCCGCCGCACCACCCGCCCCTCATGGCTGCCGGCACCGAGAGAAGGCCCGCTCCGCCCCGCAGCCCGGGTGGTTCGGCAGCGACCGCCCCATCGCCTCGGCCGCTCCCCTCGGGGCGGGCCCGGCCCGGAGAGGCCTGGGGGGCGGTGGGAGGGAGGGTCCGGCAAGGCGCGGGCCAGCGGTCTGCGGAGGTGGGTGGTAATAAAGGGAAAAATGTCCTCCATTTCGTGAAAACCACGTGGAGCTCAGTGAGGTGCAAGGTTCTGCAGCTGGGGGGAGGCAATTGCAGTCAGGAACACAGCTTGGGGGGGGGGGGGGGGGGGGGGGGAAAGGATTGAGGGCAGCTCTGAGAAGGACCTGGGGCGGGTGGTGGAGCAGAAGCTCAACGTGAGCCATCAGTGTGTGCTGGGGGCATCAGCAGAAGCACAGAGAGAGGCTGAGGGAGGGGATTCTCCCCTTTTATTCTGCTCTGCTCAGACCCCCCCTGCAGTGCTGGGTCCAGTTCTGGAGTCCCCAACATCAGAAGGACACAGAGCTCCTGGAACACATCCAGAGCAGAGCCCCTGAAATGCTCAGAGGGCTGAGCAGCTCCCTGGGAAGCCAGGCTGAGGGATTGGGGTTGTTCAGCCTGGAGAAGAGGAGGCTCCCAGGTGAGCTCAGAGCAACCTCCCAATATCTGAAGGGGCTCCAAGAAAGCTGGGGGAGGGCTTTGGACACGGGGGGGTAGGGAGAGGACAAGGGAAATGGGTTAAAACTTGGAGAGGGGAGATTTAAGTTGAACATTTGGAAGAAATTCTTTAATTTGAGGGTGCTGAGCCCCTGGTTGCCCAGGTTGCCCCCAGAAGCTGTGGCTGCCCCATCCCTGGCAGTGTCTCAGCCCAGGCTGGATGGGGCTTGGAACACCCTGGGCTGCTGGGAGGTGTCCCTGACCATGCAGAAGGGTTGGAAGTGGATGATCTTTAAGGTCTCTTCCAACCCAAACCATTCATGTGATTGAAAAAAGCACCCCAACCGGTGTGGTTTGCCCTCTGTTTCCTGGGTTCAGGGGCCAGAAGGTGCTGGTGCTGGGTGTTGGCTTGTAGCTCCTCATGCAGTGCTCGCAGGAATGACTACAGCATGTTAGCGTCACCATGTCCCCACCCATGGCTGACAATTAAGGTTACAAAAGTGTTTTTTTCAGCAGAGCCCAGCTGCTGCCCCAAAGCTGCTCTGCAGTGGGGCTGTATGTCAGGGCCCAGGGAACAGGGAGGGGCTGACATGGAATGTGTACACAACTTTTCTCACAGTGATTTGCTGCAGTTTCTCCCCCCTCCCACAGCATTGCTCTTTCTTTTGCTCTGGGGGATGTCCTTGTGGCACGTATGCTGTTGAGCCAATGTCTGATGGGCACAGAACAACCAGAGATGAGCAGGTGACCCCAGGAAGGCAGCGAGACCCCTGGGACTGGGGGTTTGGAGGGTGACATAAAGCATCACTCTGCCTGCTGCAGGAGCTCCAGACATGGCTCAGTCCCAGCCTGTGCTTGCAGAACACATACTTTTTAATTATTACAGCTCCATGCTACTGCAGGTCCCTCACTCGGATGAGCTGTGCCAGCAGGGAGAGTGGTTTATGTCCTGATTTAACCCATCCTGCAAATTTATGGGAGCAAAACCTCTTGGATGTGATCCCTCCTTTATTCCATATCTGAGCATTGACCCAACAGGGGTTGAAGAGGTTTCTGGAGCCTGCTGAGTTGCTTTGCACTGCAGGGCTGTGCTGGGTGCAGGGGGTTCAGGGGAGGCCATGTCTAGACTAGAGGAGCTCTCCTGAAGGTTGGCTCTGCTTTGCTTTGTGGTATTTTAGATCTCTAATCTGGCTTGAAACAAAGCATCTCAGTCCCTTTAGCCCCCAAGACAGCACTTTCAGGAGAAAAGGAGATGTTTTTAGCTTCCACCAAGCTATGTTGAACAACTGGGCCAAGCTGGGCTCCTGGTATCAAAGAGCAATGTGATGTTTGCTGACAACATCTGTGGCCTGGAAGAGAGGGAAGGCTGAGAGAGCTAAGCAGATGAAACCACCATGAAACCAGCTCATGGGCCATTTCTGAGCTGCCCCTTCCCACCTGGTGTGCAGGGCAGGATCAGGGGTAAGCAGAGAGGCAGCTCACCTACACTCCTCTTCCCCTTAGCTAGGGCTTGGTTTCATCTTTTCCAGTGTGACAGATCCTGTGTTTCCTGCTCTGTTCTCCACACCCCTCTGTGTGCAGCTCAGCACTCAGGGGGCAGTGTGGATACATGCTTACAGAAAGCTGATCTTGCTGAACTCTCCAGCTTCAGTCCAGAAGAAAAAATACCTTTACTGCTTGGGTAAATGGCACTTGGAAGCAGAGGTCCTTCCACTGCAGCCCATCACACGGGTGGCACTGTGTCCTTCCATGCTGGGATGGAAAATTATCCCTCAGCACCCAAGGAGTGGCACAAGTCAGATCCTTCAGCCTGTAAGAAGAGATTGCTTTAGTAGCCAGAAAATTCCACTAGAGAGAGAAGCGTTAACTGAAGGGATCACTGCCACTCCCTCAAAGCAAGAATAGGAACTTTCCTATTAGAGACAGATATTCTTTCGTCCCCTGCCCTCCTAACCTGGAGCGGTGCTGGGCTTTCCATCCATCCCCTGCACAGCCAACGCGTCCCGTCCCGCTCCAGGGACCCCGCAACCCCCACTGCGGCCACCAGGTGGCACCACAGACCGGGAAGCGGAGCGGGTCCCGCTGTGTGTGTGCGGGATTATCCCGGAGCTCGGGGTGTGCAACCCCGGGAGGAGACGGAGAAGCCCCCGAGTCCTGCCCTGAATCACAGCCCCCGAACACCAAGGATGTGCTCGGAGCCCAGGGCCTGCGGCCAGGGCCAGGCGCAGCTCCTGTGACGGGACAGCCGTCTGACTGCGGGGGTTTCAGCTGTACCGGTTCTCACCCTTAGTGGCACGCAGAGAACTTTCATCTTGACCTGCAACAACTCCAGCTCTTGCCGGGCCTCCTCTGACCCCAAAGAGACTCTGCAAATCCGACCAAAGGGTGAAGCAGTTTAAGATGTGGCTGCAGGGAGCAGAGGGTGAGCCCTGGGTGAAGCAGACCAGGCTCGTGTTGGTGCAAAGCACTGTCACAGACAGTGAGAAGGTGCAGGGTTACTGTTGAGTGTTCCAGGCTTCCTACACCCATTGCTTCCCGGGAGGAGCAGCAGCTGTCATCAAACTGCATCTCCCCCCCTGTCCAAGAGCCCTGCAGCCTCCCACCAGGGTTCAGTGTCTCTCTTGACAGATGGGTGGCTGTGCTGTCTCCTGGGGTGACAGCTCTCCCTGGCACAGCTGCCCTGGGGATGGCAGTGGGGCAAGATCCTGCTGCTGAGCTGCCTCTGAGGCTGGAGCTGGATGTGTCCCTTTGGGCAGCACAGCAAAAGGATGGGCAGGCTCTTCCCCTTGCTGTGCAGCTAGAGAGCAGCCTCTCTTGGCCCTCAGGAAGGAGCAATCAGAAAAGGTTATATTAAACTAAAACCAGCCTGCTGGAGGGGCACTGGCATCAAGTGCAGTGCTGGTCTGCGTGTGGCTGGGCAGGAGGATGGAGCAGAGGATGGAGCATGCCCTGCCTGCAGCCCCTCTCCCTCCAGGCCTGCCTGGGTTTCAATCTCTCTGCCAGAGCCTGAGTCTTTTTGCTGTTCAGAATGTGCTCAGGCAGCACAAGGAGCCTGTGCAGTTTCTGTCTGTTCTCAGCTAAAACTGCTGCGGAGCGATTTCTTTTTTTTCCCCTTTGTGTCTGGCAGAGCCCAGGAGCCTTGCTCTGTTCTTCTCCCATCCCTTCTGCTCAGCTTGCCCCTGGCCCAGTCTCCTTCCCTGGTGTCCCCTTCCCCTTCCAGCTCCTATTCAAACCCCGTTTTTTTCTTTTCTCTCCCTCCTTCAGTGCCCCTATCCAGAAGACAAATTGCAAACTGGTCTCAGTGCCTTTCAGCTAACAGACCCTAAACCACTTTCTCAGTGTCCTAAATGTGATCTGCTAATCCTATGGAAGGAGATTCCCTGGGACAAAAGCCACCTCTGGCAGATCCCCTGGTATTGAGCTGCAGGATTTCTCTGAGCTGCAAATACACAAATGGTAAAGTAGCTGCCTTGGCCCTGAGCATGGGCATCACAACTTGCTCTGCTTCCTCAGTTCCTCTTCATTTTAGGAATTTAGCCATGTATCAAGGCTAACCAAAGAAGATGATCTTCCTTCTGGTGGTCCTTTTTCAGCAGGGAAGGAGCTGTGTGGGGCAAGGAGCATGGTCTGGGAGTCAGTATGTGGAGGAGACCTGGAGGAGGGCTTGCACAGCAGCATTAACACGAGCACACAAGTGGGATGTTCTGGATCTTTAATTACTCTAAATCATATCATAATAGCCCCAATTGCTCTAAGTACCATTTGGCTGGTGCAGGTTTAATTCTGGGAGGTTTTGAGAAGCCTGACTTGTTCAGCCAGTGCTGGCACCTGGAGCTGGGTGCTCACAGACCCTGGGTAGAGATGAGAATGGACACCCCAGAAAAAGCATCACCCCAGCATTTTAGAGTAGAGCTAACTAGAAATAGCTTACTCCATTAAAAAAAAAATTTAAAAAATCATTCTTAATTAGTACAGAACCCCCCAGAAAGGCATTTTAAGAGAGAAGCCTAAAAATATAACTTTTGCTTTGATTTGAAAACTATTTTTGCTCTTCAGATTGTGAGATAAAACACATTCGAACTGATGATGCATTTTGCAACAAAAATATAGCCCTTTTCATCCTGAAAATGCTGAAATGGGTTCTTTCAAAATTTTTAACATTTTACCCCCCTCTTTTTCTAACCCCCAAATTTTTAATTTAGCTGAAATGTCTTTTTTTCATGAAAGGAAACTCTTGATTACATTTTTTCCCCCAACAGCTTCAATTAGAATTAACAATTACAGCTGATTCTTAGCTGGGTGATAAACAGCTGGACTGAATCCACTCCTCAGCCCTCTCTGCTCTGGGACTTCCAAATAAGCTCCAGTGCTAGCAGGAGTTTAGCCCTCTGTAACATTTTAGCCTCATCTAGTCACTGGAATTTATTTTTCTTCCTTTTTTTTCCCCTACTCTTTCCCCTCAGAGGATTATTTTTTACCAGTGCAGCATCTCTAACAGTCAGGTAACTTCACAGCGAGTTGAGATCACATTGATTTCTTGAAGAAGCAGCAGAATACTAATTTCCCCTATTTTCCTCCCCTAAGGAAAATGGGTAACAGCTTCAGGAAGGCAGCCAGGTTTGTAGATGTTGTGTTCCACCTGCTGGATGACAGGAAAGCCTGAGGTCTGCGGGACCTTTTGGGAAAGGAGATTTTTTGGGTGGAGATGAAGCAAGGTGAAGAGAAGCACATGGGATTAAAGCAGAGTGGGCTGAGCCCTGAGAAAAGCAGGAGGTGAGGAGCAGGGGGTGGATCAGTCCATGGCTCAGCCTAGAAGGAGATGGTGATGGAGAGAGAGGGGACATTCAATCTGCTCCTTAAATCTCTGTTCCAGCTGCCCAGATTTGTCCAGACCCCCCAGGCAACCTCCAGAGAACTGGGACAGCCTCCTGTGCTGAAACCAGTGTTCCCAGTGCCCACCATGGTTCTCCTGCTGCTGGGTCCAGCACTCTTCATCACTGGCTCGTTGCTGCCAAGGGCTGATGTCTTTTCCCTGGAAACAAACCTACAGTTTCAGCCTGTCCCACCTCACACTTCCTGCTCCTCTGCCAAACAGGTATTGCCATCGTGGATGATCTGGAGATAGGATTGAGCTTCCATGTAAAAGTCTCCCTGTGTTTACTGCATTAAGAGATGTGAAAATCAAAGCCTTTCTTCATACTTCACACTTGCAGCTTTTCAGCTGCTGCTTTTTCACTTCTACGTGAGCACAGAAATCATCATCACATGCCCTATACTTTTTGCTGGTGGTTTTGCCCCATGGTGACCTGGAGATGTGGCTGGCAACACCCACTGCTCTTTGCCACTCAGTTTCCCCAGAAGCTTCACCCTTCCAAGCCCCCAGCAGAGCCTGCCTCTCCCAGGCTGCTGTGAGTGTGCCTTTATTTATATACAAAACCAGCCCAGGAGAAGGGTTGTAAATGCCTCTTTATTTCCATATTTATCACTGCAGTTCAGATGGATGAGGAACCTGGTGGAAAGTTTAGGTGAAGCAGAGAGGAGAGGAAATGAAAAAGTGTCAGCAAGCAGCAGCTCAGCCGAGAGCCTCCAGGGTCTCCAGCAGCAAAAAGGCTTTTAATTATGTGCTTGATAATATCTTTATTTCCCCAGCCACACTGCTGGGATGGATGGAGCACCCTGTGCCCTGCCACAGGGTGATTCCAGCTCTTTTCCCCAAACCCAGTCTGGTTGTTATGGGGATAGAGATCTGAGACCCTTAAAAAAAAAAAAAATAAAAGGATATTTGGTCTTGCTGGTGTTTTCCTCAGCTGTTTTCTTCCTGAATACTGGTAGGAAGCTTGAGCAGCAGCAGCAGAATGCAATAAATATCTTGATGTAATGAGCATCAGGGTGACTCGTAGGCAGAAAGGAGCTGCAGAGGCTTTGCTGGGAAACTTCAGAGCAGCCAGTGCTTGGGTATTGGTGATGGATGATGATTTAAAGCCCATTTTTGCAGGGACTAACTGCTCATAACCGTCCCCTCTCCTTTAAGTGTGCGACACCACAGAGATTTACAGTCTCCTTGTTTCCACCTTATGGGAAGTGTTTTATTCATCACATTTGTTCACTCCTGATCCCCATGTGCTGTGGCACAGGGATGCTTCAAGAGGAGGAAGCAGCAGGGTGGGATGTGGCTCCTGAGGGTAGCAGCTGGAGTGGCAGGGATGGGAGCTTCCTGGGAGCTTTACAAGGATCTGAAATCTTTAGCCTTGGGATGGAAAGAACATCTGCCTGCAGGCCAGGGCAGCTTGGTTCAGCCTGGGCTGCTCTGCCAGGGCATAACCAGGACTGAGTCTGCCCAAGGTCCCTGTGGGGGAAATTGGGGGTTGGAGCTGCCTTGTAACTGCCTGCACAGTGCCTCTCCAGCACCCCATGCTAGTGACCATTTTTACCTAAATCCCTGCTTGAAAACCTGGAAAGGCTCCTGCTCAGGTCATGAGGGGTGACTGCTTCTAGAAAGGGTGCTTGGGGACCCTGCTGCCCGTGCATTCCCAGCTTGGTCACAGCTGAGCTGCTGGCACTGAAAACTCCACATTCCCTTCACACCAGTTATGCACCTGCCAGGTCCCTCTGCTCTTGCTGCTCCCCTCCCTGCTTCTTCATCATTTGTGCATGGCTTCCTAGGAAAGCAGCTTTGAATTGATCACCGTTGCCACCTTATCTAATTTAATCCAAACCTGATATCAAACAGGAGCAAGGGAAGCCCGGTGGGAAGCCTGCTTGAGTCAAACCACTTGGCTGTGATGAACGGCGCCGTTAATAACCCCTAATGAAATGCTGGAGTCATCTGGTATTGCTGGGCTCTGGAAACGAGGCAGAGTCTGCCCTCGCTCCCCTGGAACAAGCTGCCAGGCTGCCACGAGAGCCAGGCTGTCCTGAGGATGTGTTTGAGGGAGAGAGAGTCCCTGCAGACTGACATCTGCTGGGACCCTGAGCTGAGATACCTCTGCAGCTCACCCAGAAACCCTCATCCTTCACTCCTGGCCCTGCTGGCAGAGCCTCCCCAAGAGCAGGAACAGCCCCTTGACTTGTCACATCCCATTTACCTCCCTGAAGCCTCCAGGGGATTGACAGCCAAAGCCCCTGGCTCAGTTGGGTTGTTTTTCAGATGGCAAGTGAAGTACCACTTGGGTTGGTGGTGATGAGAAGCTGTGAGTGGGACCCATTTGATCCTCGTGGCAATTTGGAGACACTGATGTTGACGTGGCAGAACTGGTCCTGCAAAAGCAAGTGGGGTAACCCTGCAGCTGCAATGCCATCCCCATCTCAAGCCTGGGGTTCACTTCTGTCCTCTCTGTATGCATCTGCACTGCAAAAATCAGTGCTCTCAACTCAGGCTGGGTCACAACTTACTTCTTGAGTTGTAAAGACAAATTTCATCATCTCAGCATGGTAAGTGGCCTCTGGCAGTGGTGAGGTTGGCCAGGGCAGGCTGGGAGGGGATGCAGCACAGTGCAGGAGCTGCAGGTCATTAAATAATTACACATACTGGAGCCTGAATTTCATCTAATGTTTCAGAGCTACAGCATGACACAAAAGCCTGAGCAGAAGGAAGGGAGGAAAGGCCAGAGGGGAAAGGTATTTCAGACAGCTGTCCTCTTCCCAGTGACTGTTTGGCCACAACTCCATCTATTTTGGTGGGAGCATGGAGTGCAAAGCCTGGACCTGCATCTGGACACTCAAAACTGGTGAGTCTCCTGAACCTGTGAAGTTGGCTTATTATCCAGAATGACATCCTTCATGATCCTCCTCCCTGGTCTGCCTTGGGGCTGGGATAGGAGTGAACCCACGCTCATCTGGGATGCCCTGGAAAAGGCTCCCCTGGCCACGGCAGCAGCTTCTCCTCTCCTGGCATCCTCCCAGGGGGAAAAGAGCAATCAAACCCTCAATAGCTACTCTGCACAGGAGCCCTGTGAACATGTTGCCACAACTGAGGTGCTGGAGAAGCTGGATGGTGCTGAGGAGGGTGCTGAGGAGCAGAGGCAGCTCCAGCTGAGTACATGGTGGTTCTGGGCACAACTCCACGTGCCTTTCCCTGGAGCAAACTGGAACGTCTGGTGGCCCCAGAGTCACCACAGCCCTGTCTCTGCAGTGACTGCTCTGTCTCATCTGCAGGTCCTGCTCAGGCAGCAGCAAGTATTTCTTGAAATCAAGAAATTAGGGCCAAGGCAAGGAAAAGTTTTATTAATTTGATTGTGATAGCAAATCACACCGTGGTGTCAAGTTTTTGTCAAGTTACCCCCTTGTGCTGTGTCTGTATCATCCTACCCAGAGGGAACCAAGCTCTCTCCCTGATGCTTTGGCACAGGACTGGCCCAGCTCTTCCATCCCCTCAGCCTCACTGAAAGCTGAGCTGCTTTGAGCAGAGCTTGCCTTTAAAAGAAGGCATTTAAACAGAAGGAATCAATTGTATTAAATGCAAATTCATCTGCTGATGTTGCTGTCCAGGGGCAGACTGGCCATGGACTGCAGTGGGGATGGGTGCTCATTAATGCCCTGGGCTGGTAACAAAGCCCAGAAGTAGCTGGAAACAAAGACAACTGAAGTCTGATGTATTAATGCTGCCTCCCACCAATGCAGCCTGTGATCCATCAATTACCTATCTGCTTAGTCCTTTTCTCCATCCTTTTACAATCTAAATAGCACATTTTATAGTCACTGCTAAGTGATGTGATCAACATCAATTACCTACTAAAAGAGAATCAAGTCTTGATTTAAAATTAAGTGCTGCATTTTGCCATGTTCTTTATATGTAGCCAACAGAATAATTGCAGTGACATAAAAACTAATTACACAACTCCACAATTAGGCCTCCCTCCTAGTGCTGTGATTGTCTTTAAGTACATTGATGAAAAATTACTCCCAGCCCTAAATTACTCTCTCACACCCATCTTCTCCAATACCTTTGGAAAAAAAAAACAACAAAACCTTCCACCCTGTCAGATCAAACAGAAGAACTGGAAATGCAAAAGATAATACATGCAGAGCATGTTTTCTAAGGTCTTTGATGTGTGAGCTGTTTCAGACAGCAGGATTAGGCTGGAATTGCCCAGGGATACAGCAGCACGTGTACTGCCACGTACATGGACACGTATGGCCATGGACATCCCAACCAGACTTCCCAAACCTCCTGGGGCTGCCGTGGGCCAGCACCCTGCTGCATCAGCATTTGGAAAAGCTCCTCTTCCCTGTGCTCCAGTGTTTGGCTCCTGGGTTTGCAAGCAGAGGAGGGGCCTGTCCTGCCTGGCTGCTGGCTAAGGGGCATTGGGGCTTGGAGGGGTTTTACTGCTCCTCCTACTGTGCTTGACAGAAGGGGTTGACTGTGGCTTCAGAGATGGCTGATCATCCCACTATTGCTCTGCCACCTGGGAGAAACAAGGGGAAGAGCTGGATCCAGATCCTCTGCCCCACTGAAGAAACTACAGTGGGGTTTGGGCAGAGGTGGATGGATGGATGGATGGATGGATGGATGGATGGATGGATGAACGCCCTCCTGAGCTGGTGGCAATGCTGCTCCAGGAGCCAAGAGGGCCCAGAGCCCCAAAGAGAGGAGAAGGAAGAGGCTGGGGCTGGTCATGCATCCAAAGGCAGGAGTTATGTCTTGCCAGAAACCACATAGCTGCCTGAAAAATCATGCCATTAAACCCCGATAAATTGTGGTGTGTTCTTCGTGGGCTTTGTAGGGTTTGATTCTTATTTTGAGGTGCTTATATCCAGCCTGGAAAGGCTGAAAACACTTCATTTATTGGAAATGAAAGCTGAGGTTTGCTTGCAATCAATCTTCTGCTTCCAGGATTGGTGCCAGCACCAAAGCTCAGGTGAGCAGAGCTGTGGGGGCACTGGCCCCAGGGACAGAGCAGGCAGGCAGCTTCCTGCTGGTCCCCTTACACTGTGCCAGCCTCTGTTGTCACTTGCTGTCACTTGCTGTCACTGAGCATCCTTTGCTGGACAATTAAACATTGCAGGTTTAATTTCACGGCTGGCAGCGTGGTTTTGGCTGCTGCCTGGTGTGTGGTGGAGCCCTTGCCGGGGTGGGGGCTTGCACAGTTTGTAGCTCTGTCTTTTCCATCATTTCAGCAATGCCATCACTCACTCATGGGCCAGGAGAGGGGTGGGAAATGCTTTGGTACCTGATTTTAATCAGCACAGTGCTGCAAGCAAACCAGGCAGAAAGGATCTGCAGGCTCACGCCTGTCCCAACTTTCTCACCTCTTCTTCAGCAAGGTTCAGGGGACATTAGGTGCCAAGGCTGTGGATTAACACCCTTGTGTTTACCTGAAACTTCACTACCTCCCTCAAAAGGTGTGAAAAATAAAGGGGGTGCTGGAGCAGTTGGTGGCAGGGAAGACGAGATGGCTCAGGCCAACAACATCTCATGAATCTTGCCAATGTCTCCTCCTTCTTCTCCATCATGGGGGACAGGGAGCTGGGGACACTGGGCATGGAGCAGGGACCACAGGACCAGCAACCTTCCCTGGCTGCACCACTGATGTCTGGGGGGTCAGGGCTGTCCCCTGCCCCTCCTGCTGCCATCCCAGTTCCCCCAGCAAAGCCACCTGGGGCTGTCTGCAGGGTGACCCATGACAGGGTGATCTCCATGGGGCCACACAAACCCAAGTGACAATACATGATGAGTGAAGGTCCAGGTGTTCAGGGTCCACAAGGAGACAGCTGTTGTGTCCAGACACCTCATAAGCAAGCAGATGTCATTTAGAAGCACCATTTATTTTACCCTTTTTCACAGAATGGTTTGGGTGGGAAGGGACCTCAAAGATTACCCAACCCCTGCCATGGGCAGGGACCCCTCCCCCAGCCCAGGGGGCTCCAAGCCCCATCCAACCTTCAACACTGCCAGGGATGGGGCAGCCACAGCTTCTGGGGGCAACCTGGGCACCCAGGGGCTCAGCACCCTCACCCCAAGGAATTTCTCCCTCCCATCTCCTCTCCATCTCCCCTCTTGCAGCTGGAAACCCTTCCCCCTCATCCCATCCCTCCAGGCCCTTGTCCCAAGTCCCTCCCCAGCTTCCCTGGAGCCCCTCCAGGCACTGGAAGGTGCTCTAAGGTCTCCCTGGAGCCTTCTCCAGGATGAACACCCCCAGCTCTCTCAGCCTGGCTCAGAGCAGGGCAGCTCCAGCATTCTGGATTCACCCCTATAACCCACACGGAACCGGACAGTCCCTCCCGACGGGTCACCCCTCGTTGGGGCGCCGGTGCCCGCTGCCGGGAACACGCGGTGCCCCCACACCCAGGATATCCCGGCCCGCCTGGGACACGGGGCGGTCCCGTTCGGTACCGCCTCCCGGGAGTGCGGGCGGTGCCGGGGCCTGCGCAGAGAGGAGCGGTGAGTGGGGGGGGGGCGGTGGGGCCGGGACGGGAGTGAGGAGGGGAGGAAACTCGGGTTCGGTGCCGTGCTCCGGGCCGGGTACCGGGCAGCGCACAGAGCCCGCAGGACCGGGCTGCCGCTTCCTCCTCCCGTGTCCCGGCTGGAGGGGAGGCAGCGGCCGGGCCTTTGGGGGGGGATGGGCTACTATCCGCCTCCTCCTTGCCCGCAGAGGTGGAGCTGGAGTGGGGGGGCCGGGGGGCGGCCAGAGGCAGCCGGGGGGAGACGGAGGATGCCGGGGGGCGACGGAGGCAGCCGGGGTGCGGTCGCCTTCCAGAAGGGTCCGGACCCCGTGTCCGTGCGTGGGGCCGCTGCCCGCGGTGTGTCCGGGCGAGCCGGGATCCTTTAGAGGGGGTGTGTTTTAAAGACAAATTCCACAACGGCAACAAAAACCCAAAGAAGTACCCGCAGTCTGGGCTCTGACTGCAGCACCATGAGGGGCTGTGACCTCAGGCCCTGGTGCGGGTGTGGAACAGAAGGGTGCTGGTGCCTGGGGTGCCTCTGGGCTCTTGATGAGGACTGAATTGTGGACGGCTTTACTTTTTGGGGGGCTACGAGCTTGCATGAGGCTCTCTTGGCAGGGAAGCAGTGAAATTAACGTGTTGTAGTGAAATTAACATGTCAACGTAGGGTTTTTTTGTACACAACACGACTTGGAGCATTGCCTTAAAATACTGAACTTCAGTGGTTGACTGAGGTGCACATTAGAAGTTGTCTGACAAATACCCAACACTGCCCACCTCTCCAGGTCACCTGGGCTTGCACTGACAGCTTCTGCAGGCACAATTTCTTAGGGGCAAGTTACTTATTTTGCGGTGTTTTGCCGATAGAGCTAACCCAGTGCAGCAGTCTGACTCCTCTGATTCTGTTTAACATACTCGCCAGCCTCGGGTGAGCTGCAGAGGCATTTCTGTTGGCAGAGCTGGCTGCGAGGAGGCTGCTCCAGCACACAGCCCTGCTAGGAAACCTTCTCACTGCAGATAAAGTCTCCAGCCTGTAAGAAGCCCCAGACACACCCTGTTGTTTACCCACTGTGCTGCCGAAGTGTTTCTGCTCTCTGTGAGCCTTTTGAATTAATTTCTGCTCTGGGAGTAGTATTTGCTAAGGGATAGACCTTTTTTCTTTCCGTCCCCCCCTCTCTTTTTTTTAACTTTTCAGCCCTGCTTTAAATGACCAGTCTGGACCACATTGGTATTTTTCCAGCTGCCTCCAAGGTGGAAGAATCCAAAATACCACCCCAGAAATTTAAAAGGTAGAAGCACAGCTAAGGAAGGTGGGAGCAACATCAGCAGATTCCTTGTCTCTGCCCTCTGTGTGACCATGTAATTGAGTAGGTTTGAAGGGGTACAAACACGAGCCTCTTAAAGGAATAAACCTGGAAGTTATGATTCCTAATGAGCTGTCAGAACAGACCTTGAACCTGTGCCCTAAAGCAGCACAAGGGCAGTGCTGGTGCTGCTGCTGTCACCTTCTCCTCTTTTGCTGTTGAGAATTTCTTTAGCCTGGGCAACAAAACACCTGAAAAACTCTCCAGCACCCCCAGATCCTCTCTCTGTTCTTAGCTGGCAAGGAAATGGAAGGCTGAGTACAGATGTAGTCAAGCTGGGTAGGTGATTGAAAGCACGTGAGAATTACTTATATTACATGAGAATATCCTGCAAAATTCACAAGGCAGTGGGGTTCTGGGGTAAATTTAGGTATAAAAATCAAGTTTTCTATGTGTTAATCCCCTCTTATTACTGACTCCCTCTGTGACTTTTGTAGCCCACCTCAGCTCTCTTACTGCTCAGCTTTCCTTCCCGAGAAACTGCGTTTGATTGCACTTGTAAAATAGGTGAGTCAGCTGTAATTAAGATTTGTTGAGCACTTTGTTGATAAGTTCCCTCTATAGCTGGTTATTATTTTTTATTAACACGTAGATATTCTTAGCACCTGAAGTGAAAAATGACACAACACTGGGGATCTTCTGGGAAACAGCCCTGTGGGAAGGAGGTGGCATGTGCAAAGGAAGGCTTTGTCAAATATCTTCTGGCTGTGGTTCACAAGGCTAAAGCCCCTGCTCAAAGAAAATAAAATCTTGAGTCACTGGGAAATCTTAAATGTTCCCAGGAAGTTAAGCTCTGCTTTTGCATAAGATCTGTAGCTCTTGCCCCCTTGCCAGGTTTCTTGCAGAGGCTCCAGTCGCAGTTTGCTGCAGCTGTGTGTGTGTCAGGCACAGCTGCTCCTGCCTGCTCTGAACACCTGGTTTCACTGATTTCAGCTGCTTTCAGCAATCATTGCCTCAAATGATTCTGCCTGGGGTAGGGAGGGGTTGCCCCTGCAGTGGGGTGGTGATCCTTAGGGGTGCAGCTTGGGAGTAAGAAGGAAGCCCTGTCCTTCCCAGGGGCAGCTCTGGTCAGTGTCCCTCACCCTGGGAATGCTGCCTTGGTGCTGGAGTAGCTTGGTGACAAACTGAGCTGCAGAGCTTCCTTTGTGAAAGGTAACTCAGACATGAAGTGAGATGGTTACAGCCGTGCTTACTCTACCTTGCTGTGTGGGTGCCTTTTCAGCAGGCTGAGGAGCTCTGTTGTATTTTGGGGAAGAGAAGGCTGTTCATTGAGCTCTGTTGCTGCTGTGGTGGTGTAGGAGTGGGCAGAGGGAGGCTGCTAAAATGTAATACAGGGCTGGAAAGGCCTTCTCCATGCCCTTGTCCTGAGGCTCCAGGCTGGAGAGAGGTGGATGTTAGTTCAGATCTGGGCTGGGGGCAAGTTCTCACTGGGACTTGATGGAATCTCTGTCTCAGATGGCTTTATCTCATCCAGCTTGCCCTTGCAGCAGATGAAGCAGGGTGCTCTGTCTCTTACCTTCAGACCCTGGTGGGTGGTTGTCCTCCTTGTGAACAGCTGTTAAATGCTGAGCTAGAGCTGAGGACAAAGCTGGAGGGGATCAGGGATGGAGAAACCCCCTAACAGCTGCTGAAGGGCTGCATGTTTTGCATCCCCGAGGCTCCACTTGTTCCCCAGACCCTCCAGTTTGTCTGTGACTTCCTTAGGGGCAGTACCCAGCTCTGTGCATGGCCTCCCAGCCCCAGGTTAGGGATTTTTTATGTTCTTAAATCCCAGAATCATGTTTGGGTTTTTGCAACTGGAGCTGTGGTGTCACAATGCTGACACATACCATGTTTTTTCACCCAGTCCCCTATTTTTTTTCAGTGTTGCCTCTGTCCAGAGAGCTTTTTCCCTATGCTGTATTTGTTTGCCTCATCTTTGTTTTTTGCTGTTACCAAGTGTGGTTCATTGCATTGCTTTCCTTGCTGTTCTTTTTATTGATTTGTGGGTGTTTTTTGGAACTTTCCTTCAGTTTATCAATTCCGTTCATGACCTCCAGGGTGTTTCTAGCTTTTAACTGCTGGGCATCCTTTCAGGTTTTATAAAACTACTTTCTCTTTCATTGCTCAGGGCATTAATGAGAGGGATAAATAGAAGCAGACCTGGACTGAACTCTGAGGGGTTTTTCCCCTTGTTATAGGGAGTTGTTATTAGCTACTCCTAAAGTGTGCGTGGGGAAGAGTTGCTGTGGTTTTTGGTGGTTTTTTACCTAGTAGTGAGCCCTGTGCTTCATGAAAGTGAGCTTGCCTAGTCTGAGTTCCTCTGGTTTGCCTGACAGTGTTGGATGGATAGAGTGAAAAGCCTGCTTTAACACCACTTTTCTGTGCAGAGTGATGGGCAGATTTCCACAGAGGAGGATTTATGTCCCATTTTCTGACTCGGATGATTTTTCCAGAGCTTTCATGAGTCTCCCTCTTGCTGGCCCTTGCTATGATTAGTGTTGCTCAGAGGCAATCCTCTTGCTGCTCACCCCTGCTTTTCACCCAGAGCTCCCCTTGGGTAGCAGGGGGCAGTTTGTGTCCACAGTGTCCTGCTCCCCTTTGCTTCTCTGTAGGTCTGTCCTCAGGGAGAGCTAAGCTTCTCTGTATGTGACTAAGGCAGTAAAAATATGGTTTTCTCCTCAAGCAATTTGAAGTTCCTTGTGTGTGTGTGTGTGCTCAGCTCTGGGGGAAAAAATATTATAAATGATTTGTTCTGGAAAAATTAATTACACTCATTTTTAACCCCCAAACAGTGTGTCACTGTGGGAGCAGTTGCACCATACCTCATTCCACCAAGGCTCTGCTGGTCACCTCTCAGCTAAGAGGCAGGAGTTGGTTTATCTGAAACACCCTGAAGTGGAAAAAAAGTGACTGTCCAAACAGGACCAACTCTTAACCACTCCTGAGTTCTGTAAGTACTGAGCTGCTGTGTTCAGCTTTTTGCATTTTATGAGGCTTATCCTTTTCTGAAGTGCACTTCCACCCACTATACCATCTTCCTTTGCACCTTGGTGTAACTGTGGAGTGAATTTCAAGCCCCACTGAATACAACGACAGCACAGGGCACCTCTGTGCTTCTCATCTCTTTAACCTCTCAAGACTGATAGCTTGAGGTATTTGGCCACAGGTTGTGCTTCAAGGACATCATCAATGAAATATTTGTTCTCCTTTATTGATTCACAGCTGATGATGGGTGCCCTGACCAAATTTCAATTTCAGGAGAGAAAATTCAGCCTCCTAAAGCATTCATGTTGGTTTTATTGCATTTTTCCTTACTTCCCTCTGGGAGGGTGTGTGACGTAGTTAAATACTGGAAGAAAGATTGTGTTCCACTTTGGATTATGACTGAATCTCAGTGGTGGATAAATTGCATCCTGAGTCCAGTTTGCAAAGCCCTTTGGGCTTCATGGGATGCAAGAAGCTGTATTGTATTCTAGATGTGTGTTTGGTGGTAATTCTATGGGATTTTCAGTGAGCAGGTTGTAAGAGTCCTGATTGTACTGGTTCTCTGCACAGTCAGGCTCCTTGCCCAAATAATTCAAGAGTTGCAGAGGGAGGAAAGGGAAGGTGAAAGGATGATTGGGAAATCTGGGTCACTGGAATAGGTGGGAAGAAGCTGCCTGTGTTGTTCTGAAGGAGATGCTTAGCCAGCTATATGCCTTTAAGGATCTAAAGAAAGGTCAGGGTTTCTTTAACAACTGCCTGCTGTAAACCCCAATAGTTTATTTAATGAGAGTTTCTAAAGGTTTAACTGTTGGTTTTAGAATTTTTTTTCAAGCGTGCTGCCATAAAATTAACTTTTTCAGTGCAGAAAGCTTTAATGTCTTCCATGTTGGGCTCATTTGCAAGAAGTCTATGCGCAGTTATTTCTTATGTACCAGCTAAATCTATCAGCCAACAGATGTCAAGTGTAGCAAAAATGCTATAATAATATTATGGTCTAATAATAGTTATAATGATTCTAATTACCTGGTGCAGCTTTTGAGAGAGGCAGACTCAGAAATTAGGGCAAAGTAGGTGGTTAACCTTGAGCTGCAGAAGCACTTTGAGGTGCCAGGGCTGTGCCCTTTCCTTCCTATCAAGCAAGCCATTCCCTTTAATGCCCCTCTACTGCTGTATTTTATCTTTAGGAAGGATCCAGAGCTTAATTTTTTTATATTCCAGCATTTCTTCCCCAATCCTTGCCCTGTGCTGTGTGTTGTCCTGGGGCCCCAATACTCATCCTGGCTTTGGGACCAGTAAGGTGCCGTGTAATGGCTCCCCTCTTGCTGCATTTTGATTTTGTGATGTGAAGTTGGTGAGATTCACAGGCAAGGATTCTTTCTGCAGGGGCAGCCTCACATGGGCTGAAACTTGGCAGCTTCTAATGATTATATGCCAGGCTGAACGTTTTTCCTCTAAATAATAGATTCAGCATGCTGATGAGAACTCGGCAGGACCTACGGGAATTCAGCTGTCGGTTGCTGATCCTTGACACGGGCAGCAGATGTGAAATCTTTTATCATCTCCCTGTAAAAAGGATCCAGGGGTGCCCTCACAAGGCTTTTTTCTTCCTTACCAGCCTGCTTATAGACTGCCGTGCTCTGCTTCTTCTGAAAGCCCTGCCTCCCAGTGCCATGTGTGCCAGCCCACCTTTCCCTGGGGCTCGCTGCAGTCAGACCTCTGCCACCTTCAGCCTTTCCTCTGGACAGGTTTGCCTTCCTGCAGGAGTTGGTACCTCTGTTGGTGCCTCAGCCATGGAGATGGGGCTGTAGGAGCTGGAGGGCACAGCTTTTTTCAGGCTGGGGTGAAGGAGGATGCAGTAAAGGGCTGTGCTGGTTTAGGGGAGATGATCTTGCGGAGTAAATAATTTGTCAAAGAACACTTGGCTTTGTCCCAGATGCTATTAAGGAAAAGACAAATCTTGGATCTCTTCAAGCCTGAGCTGTAATGCTCATGCAATATTCACTTGCTTTTTAACATGCTGCTTTGATTTGTTCACCATCAGGTGTTACTGCTGTGACCAGCGCTGACTCTCGAACTCGCTTGTGCTTTTACTTACCCTGAGAAACCAGAGCTCCCTTTGTTTTCCACTCCTGGTAAATATTAGCAGCCTATTTCTCATCCTGCCACAAGAGCACCTTTCTGCATCCCTTTTCTCAGCCTGGATTTTCACTCATCTGAGTTGCAAAGGTTCCCTTCCCTAAGACCTGTGCATATCCAGGTCTCCAAAGGACACTTAAGGGAATGTGTAGGTGCAGTGTGAGCCCTCCTGCACCTTGGCAGGCTGTGCCAGCACCCCCCAGACCCTGCTGACATCCTTGGGGGGGTGTGGGGGCACTGCTCTTTCTGCTCACACTGCCAGTCTCTTTCTTCACCTTGTTTCTAGCATGGAGATTTCTCTCAACAAGGTCTGGAAGAGCCCTCCAGCACCTCTCTGCCTCATTGCCTCCATGTTTCATTTTAGACTTCATCTATAAACATCTCTTTGCCCTTGCTAAGCACTGCATCTCTTAATTTCTCTCTGCTAGAGTATTATTTAATTTGTAAATGTTCGAGGACATTATTTGAAAAATATGATATGAAGCTGTATTTCATTTATTGTAATGATCCACTAATGTGGGCATATTTCAAAGGCAGGCTATGCAGTGCTGTGGGCTTTAATTAAATTTTGTTTTTCAAGTAAGCATCAGTAGACAGACAATAACAAATGGTGGACAATATGCATACTGAATAAACTCACTCCATTTTCTTTTCCAGGTCTGTGGAAGTGAGAATGTATAGCCCTTAAAATATACTGGGCCTGCACATGACTGCTGCTTTACTGCAGTTACTCTCTTTGGAGGGAGGTTGTGGGTTTTTTTTTTTTCCTTCTTACTCTGACTTAATTAATTTTCTTGATCTTCTCCTGCCCACAAAAAATCCTGTTATGCTTTGGAGGATTTCCAGCAGGGTGAGTGAGGTTCTGCTGCAAGCTCTGGGCTTAGCTCTGAATATTGTGTTGCTTAATTCATTATGGCTTGTGGGGGGGTTACAAAACCCAAGGGCTGGGTATGAGGTCCTGGTTCCTTGGGTGGGAGATGCTTGTCTTGTCTCCTCTGGCTGGGTGTGGTGTGTGCCAGCAGGGGAAGCAAAACTGATGTTGTTGCATTTGACAGTGTTGTACTCAAATCAGGAATAAGCAAGTGGCTCTTGAGTGTGTTTTGTTCCTTTTCATCCAGAGAGTGTAGGGTAATCGAGTACAAAATGTATGCAGGGAGAAGCTTGGGAAGCCTGTTCAATGGCAGCAGGAGGCTGCTGGGAATCATCATGGCACTCACAAGTGTGGCACTTGTACAAGTGTTCTTGGGGTAAACAAAGTCATGGGATGTAAGCAGGCTCCTTTGGGTTTGTGCAGAGCATGGCTTGAGGAGCAGTCAGGTTGCTGGCTGGAGCATCGCAGGGTTCTGGCTGGTTTCTGGTGGGTAGTGCAAGTGTTTTTCTCTCTGTGTTTGGGAAATTCTCCATTGTTTAGGAACATAACTGGAATTTGCTGAGAAAAGCAGTGGGGGTGCCCTGAACTCCCACAGCACTACAGCCCTTTGATTTCTCTCTGAAATCTCTCCAAGTCAGAGGGCTGAAAAAAAAGGTAAATTTCTCAGAGGATGGCCCCCTGTCCTCTGTTCAGAGCTGTGAGTTCAAGCTGTGTCCTGGATTGATGCCTAAAGCTTTGCCTCCTCAACCTGCCTGCAAATAGATGCCTGGTACTGGCTCTGCTCACAGCCTGCTGACCTGTGCTGGGTCACTGTCCAGAGAGCTGCTGGGTGGAAATTGGAGCATGGAAAGCCTGGGAGAGGCTGTGGGAACCTGGCTCTCACCTTGCATCTCCGCAGCTCTAAGTGCCTGTAAAGCCTGGCTGTAAATGACAGCCTTGTGTCTGCTAACCTCCTCCTCCAGGAGCTCTCAGTTTAACACTTCCTGCGTGGTGGTGACAGTCTGTGTTTTGCTCCTTGTTGGAAGCTGTGCCACCAGCATGCTGCAGCTCTCCTGGTGCACGTAGCCACGGATGGGGTTGGTGGTGCTGGATGAGGTGCTCAGAGGAAACAAAAATCCTCTCCAAGTAAGGTTGGCAAGATGGTGCCCTGTGCTTGATGCCAGTCCCTGTGGCTGGAGAGGAGTCCTGCTGCAGATAAAATGGTGCCTAAATAGAATTTATCATGAAGCATCAGATGCTCTTTAAATAATTTCTGGGGAAAAAAACACGTGCAGTTGAGGTTTGTGCTGGTGCTGCCAATACCAAGGGGAATGTCCTGTGCTTGCCACTTTGTTCTTCCCTTGTTCCTTGCTTTTGGCTTCCTGATTTTTCCCTTTTTTTCTTTGTTGAAATATGTCACTGGAGGGTCTGTTGCTGGGGTTTGGGGCAGGCAGTTGCTTTTTGGCACCTCAAGGCAGTACCTTGTACTTCTCATCCTCCCTGTGGAGCTCCTGCCTGTCTCCTGTTCTCTCCCCCTTTGAGCTTTGCTTCTCTGTCTGCTGGTCAAGCTCCCCCCCAGGAACCTTGGGCACACAGACTTTTCTGAGGTCATTATTTATGTTCTGTGGAAGGAGCTGTTTTTCTGGCCACAGTGGGGCTGAGGTGTCTGACCCCAGATGTAGCACACTGGCATCTGGAATATTTGGAGATCCAGTGGCTGGATCCTGGGCTGAGGAATTTGCCCTCTGTGCAGAGCAGCAAGCTCTTGAGCCTGGTTTTAGCAGGGGCAGGCCAGTGATTTGGGTTCCTCACTTTACTGGCTGGCATGATCCAGTCTTGCTTCCTGAACACCTCTGTAGGACAAGCAAGATGCTGGGCTGCTGGCTGAGGAGTGTGAAGTTTCTGGACAATGAGGAGCTTCAGCCTGGCATGGTAATTCGAAGATCAAATTCTTTTTAAGACTGGAGATTATCAATGCTGCCTCGTGCAGGAGTGCAGATCCTGTTGTAGCCGTGTCTGTTAAAAATGAAGAGGGTGCTGGTGTGTGTAACACTTGGTTCTGACACAGGCCAGCCAGGTTTCTTGGATTTCTCCTCTGGAGTTTGGCAGCCGTCTGCTTTGGGGAGTAAAGTGGTCTCCTAAGAGTTTATTTGGTCTGACACATGACAAATTGTTTCTGCTGGCAGGGACTGGAGGTGCAGCCTGTAGCTGGCAGCTGGGGAAGCTGGGGTAGGCACTGCCTTCCTCCTCTTCCTCCTCCTTCTCCTCCTCTTAGGAAGGGTCAGCAGAGGGAGTGTTGTTTGAGCCCACCTCCCATTCCAGCTTCCTTTATGCTGGTTCTGAAATTGTGCCATTTGCACAATTATTCATGGTGCTGATGTGCTGGGTGTTGCTGCAGGTGCTTGCTGTGGAGGGCAGGAGGGGAGAGCCTGCATCCTGGAACTGGACCCAGTTGCTATTAAAGACACTTTAAGTGTCTTTTTAGGGCATCCTTTTAGCTCTGTAATGAGGAGTGGGTTATTACATTCCTCAGAAGAATAAAAAGTACACATCCCCTGTGAGGTACTGTAAATAGATTTTATCTGTTCTGTTACCTGCAGTTTCAAGGATAGGTTCCCCAAGCATTTTAATCTTGTTTTTCAGAGTTGTCTCAGTGTGAGGAATCACTTCTGTTTGTGACTTTGGGAAGAATTACTATCGTCGTTAATTTCTTCTCCTTCCTGCTGTCCATCTATTATTAATCCTTCTGAGAGAAAAAAAAAACCCTCTCTAAATCTCCACCAAAACTGATTTCTTGATTAGAAAGCGAGTTATCTGTGCTAGAAATGTGTTTTTTGAGTGAGCATCTCGTAGCCCTGTGTGTCCCTGGACCCATGAATGTGCCAGCTCCTCCAGTGCCCTCAGGAAGCACTGCAGGCACATGGAGCCCCCCAGATGCCCGGGCTGGCTCTGTGCTCTGTGCCCTACAATTAAGGAAGAAAGCCCCCCAGGCAGCACGTTTCTGGGCAGCAGAGGCACACCTGGAGCACTGGGGAGGCAGGAGGCTGCAGGTCAGGTCTGCTCAGCCACCCGAGTGGTCCTTTGCCTCCTGAAGTGCTTTGCCTGCAGTGCCTGGCTGCTGTTACGAAACAGAAATTAGAGAGGACAATGGGTTCATCAGCTGATCCTCTTTTGTCCTGCAACTAAAAGCCAGTTCAGAGATTTTTGTGGAAGTGCTGTTTGCTTTGGTCCTTTTTTTGCTCTTTCTTTAAGTACTGACTGAAAGAGCTGGAGACTGGAGGCCACTGTAATTATTATTTCTTCCTGAACAGCAGAATAATTTTGCCATTTAATGCATAAACGACAGGGTCGTTGCCTCAGGAAAAATACCTCTGACCCTGATGCTGCAAACCCTTCATCTCCCTGCCTGGTTCTGGGTGCACTGAGGTTTCTTACTCCTTGGCTTGGGGTCAGTGCCAAAACTTGTCTCCACGTGTGGTGTCTGCAGCCACTGGAAGCTACTGGGCTGAGGTCAGGCCGTGTGGCAGCTTTTCCTGAAAGATGTTTGTCCTGAAGGTTGCTGCACATCTCTTCACTCCAGGCAAGTCTTAAATTGGTGCAGATCAGCCCCTGTGCTCTGCTATGGACTTGAGGGTGCTTGCTGGCCCCAAGGCTCTGTGGGGCGAGGGTGTCGTGTGTGCAAGAGCAGCTGCCAGGAATTCAGATAGATGCTTTTTTGCTTTTTTTTTTTTTTTTTTTTTTTTTTTAATAAATAATAAATGATAAATTGAGTTTTGTGATCTCTGAGGTGTGCTCTGCTGTTGTGTGCTCCCTCTGAGTGGAGCAGAAGGTTCCTCCATCCTGGAGCCAGGGCTCTGAGGAGTTGGAGGATCTGAGGACTGCTGGAGATGCACACCGCTGCAGCCCCGGGACTTGGGGGTCTTGTGGAGCCAGGTGGAGGGTGGCCCCCTCTGCCAGGATGATGAAAGCCTTGCTAAGACCTCAAACCACCCAAGGATAAAGCTGTACTCTTGCCCTCTGGAGAGCAATGTTTTCTGTGAACTCTCAGGGATTCATTAGGCGTATTTAACTGAGAGACTCAGCGACGTTTAACATGAAACTCCGTGGTGTTGTTTACACAAACAACAGGGTCAGAGCTGCTGTGGTCGAGTAGGAGGGGTGATGCTGGCTTTATCCATAAACGACCCCAACAGCCCACTCCTCTGGCCCTGTGCAGAGCCATGGCTGGTGCCAGTAAGGTGCTGAGAGCCAGGCCGGGTGCTGCCGTGCTGTCCCCGGGTACACCCGTGCCCTGCTGGTCCTTGTGCTGGCACCCAGGAAAGACCCACGTTAGGTGGTATCATGGCTGAGCTGCTGCTGGAGGGGCTGATGTTAGCTGGTGGCTGAGCAGCTAGCCTGTAGGGGTTATTAATATTTATTGTTGCTATTTGTTAGTGGTGCTTATAAAAGTTTCATGATTGCACAGTAGATTCCAGGCTCTGTAAACACATTTCTAACCCTGGTTATCTTTCTCCTACCTCCCCATGCCAATACTCGTGCCCGTGTCCTGGTCCTGGTGCTGTGGATCAGAGCTGCCTTTTATTCCTGCAAAGCTGAGAGCCTCTCACTGCGTGGGTGCTCTGTAGGCAGCCAAACACGGGAAGGTGTTCCTACAACTTTTCCCTTGTGTAGGAGTGTTTTTAGCACACCAGAGCTGAGTCCTGTTAGGAGTAAATGATGAGAAGCAAGCAAGAGAATAAACATGGATTTTTTTGTTTTAATTTTTTTTTTTAAAGCAGTTTCATAGTTTTAGTCAATGGGTGTGTCTGCAAAGCAGCTGTGCAGCAGGGTGTTTGCAAACAAGGGTGCTCGCTGTCCTGTCTGTCACTGTGCATGCTTTGTGCCCAGGCTTTAGGCTCATTGTTATTATTTTACTCTGTTTTTATTATTAATTCTTATTCAGATCTAGCTCTTTGGTCAAGCATATTCAGGTGTCTTCCAGAATCTTTGCAGTTTTAGTATTGGCTTTAATGAGGAGGAAATTTTACTCCTGGCTCCTTTTGGAAGTGTTGCTGATCCAGATCTCTCTCTGTGGCAGGAGTGTGCTCAAACACATAGAAGAGCAGGTACATTAACCTGTGAAGCAGGTACATGGTTGTGTGTCCACCCAAACATGAGTATTTCCAGGCTGGCTTTTTCCAGCTTGGTTTGTGAGAGCCTTTGTGTCTGTGCCTCTGGGAAGAGGACAGCCCGGTCATGGCTGCAGGTTGGTCCTGCTCAGTTGTTTGGGAGCAGAGGGTTCTGCAGACCTGACTGTAATGAATGGAGAAGGGAGGGTGTCCTGTGGCCTCCTAGTAACCCTGCCTTTGCCCACCTGCTGTTTCTTCTTACTCACAGCCTTAATTTTGGATTAAAATCTTCTCTTTCTCCTACTGGTGTAGCTGCACAGTCGTGGGAGGAGGAGGAGGGGCTGCTGGCCATGGACTTTCCCAAGGCCTCTGATTGAAACTGCTCTGCACTTCAATAGCAAGTCAGCAAAAAACAGGTGCTTGTTACAGACTTGGGGACCCTATTGCTCAGAAGAGGAAATTTTCAGGTCAGGTCAGCTAAATTTCCTTCTCATTTTCTGTTGTGTTGCATCTTAGCACATCATGCTGGCCTTGGCCACAGGTGCCAGTGGCATTGCAGTGACATTGTGTTTGAACAGGGATTTTGACACTGATTGTGGTGTGTCCTGAGCACACCTCTTCAATCAGCCATCCCAATTTACACGTCTGTCTTCAAAACAGTTCCCTGAACTGCTATGGCCTGGCAAACTTTGGCTTCAGCCTAAGAGACTGTAAGTGCTTGGAGGTCTTTGTCACCAGTTCAGCTGAAGGGTGCTTGGGCTGTGTTCCCCCCTATCTTTCATTGGGGATTGGTCTCCAGAGCTGCCCTGGTGCTTGGCAAGGGGACCTCTGTGAGTTGTTTGTGCTCTCGGTGCTTCCATTACCTCTGGCCTTCTCGACAGATACCATGCAGACTGTTTTGCCAGGTTTATAATTCCCATGCTGCTCCCTGGATGTGGACAAGGATTAGTTTATTGTAACACCAGAGCCCAGAGAGCGGCCTGAGGAACTCTCCAGGATGTCTGTGCTCAGTCCTGGAGCAGTGGATCAGAATTCAGATGAGGCTTCAGATGGATTTATTGGAGTGGCACAGGGTATGCAGCATGGGCTTTGGAGGAAGGACATGAAAGGGTGGTGTGTTCCTAGCAGGACAAGGCATTAATGAAATATATTCCTCTTACTGACTTGCTTTGAACTGTCACCTATGGCAGCCACATCATGAGGCTGTGCAGCACTTACTGATGCACAGCCAGGAAAATGAGGAGAAGTGTCCTTGCTAGTAGAGAACACAATGGCAAAGCTGTTGTTTGGGTGGCTGCTGGTGTAGGATGGGGTTTTCTGGAGCTGTGGAGCAGAACCTCCCTGTGCTGTGAAGCCAAGAACAGCATTTGGAGGCTTCTTGGAGTGTGACCCTTTGCTCTTTTTCTCTAGTAGCTGATTTTCTTTGACATAAAAGGACTGGTAGGGAAAAAAACCCAAGAGCCACTCTGCACATGTGGAATCTGTGCTCTTCCTGTAGCTGTTCTAGAGCTGACAGGCTGCAGCTGTACCTGGCTGCTGCTGCTGGATCCAAAGTAATGTCCTTAAATCAGAGCAAATGCTCCCCATACAGGTGGGATCATGGCTGCCACCCATTCTGCTCTGCAAGCTGTAAGGGTTGTTTCTAAAAATGCATTTTATCCACAGAACATTTGGTTTGGAAATCCTTTCACACCCTCTGTGTACGTCGGTCTCGTAACGAGATGTCAGCCTGAGCAGGCTTCTCTCCTGGAGCTTCAAACCCCCATGTTTCACATATTAGCTCCTTCTGCCTACCTGGGACCTAAGCAAACTGCTAATTGTTGTGCAGATGTCATATTCCAGGCAGGCATGAGGTTGTAGGCTTTAAAGAGGCTGTACTGTCATTTGCTTCCAGCCTTCTCAGTACACGTGAGCTCTATTTTTATGGGAGTGTGCCTTTTCTTTCAGCCACTGCTTTGTTGAATTTCTTTTTCTTCTTTTCTCTTTTTATTTCCAGGCTTGCAGGTAAAGTTTTGGGGATACATCTATTTTTCATTATTCCAGTTTTTCCACTTTTTTTCTTTTTAGTTATATATATATTTTAAAAGTAACTAAAAACCAACCCCAAAACTGTTTCCTAAGTAAAAAAGTAAGCAGTTTGTTCTAAGGTGAAGTGAGGGGAGGTCTGTATGTTTTGTCAGTCTCAGGCTGAGGTTCTCCCTGTGGCATTGGCCAGGAGGGGACATTGGTCTGGTGGGGTTTGAGTCCCTGAGCTCTGCTCTGGATTTTCCAGCTCAGGAGCCTGGGTGTTAGAGTGGCAGTGCCCCAGGAGAGAGGTGGAAGCTTTGGCCACAGGGTGTCTTTGCCTGTCTTCTGAAAACAAAGAGCTTGCTTCTGCTTTGGTTGTTCTTTGATAAAGGCTTGTGGGTGGTTCTTTGACCCTTTAGAAAAGAGAAGAATGTCTAAGGAGGGTATCAAGCTCCAGGTCAGAAACACAAGGTAATATTTTCATGAATGATGTGATTTAAGCAGTGGAACTGACACGAGTTGCTGACCAGCTGTGTCAGAAGTCCAGATCTGCTCCAAAAGCAATTAAAGGCAAAACCAACAATTCAATTAGTGTGGATTTGAGTTTGAGAAGACCCTGGGTCAGGCGTTTCTGGGAGATAAAGAAGTGCACGAGATGTGTTACTATTTGTGCTCCCTGCTCTGCTGCTTTTCCCTAAATGTCCACCACTGACCAGCATAATGCAGTGATTTTTGTTTCTTTTTTTTGACTAAAGCAAAAAAACAGGAAGAGAGGGAAGTCAAGGAGTGCGGAGACACAACAGCAGTAAAGGAATGGAAGGAGAGGACTTCATTCCCTCTGTGTCCCCCAGTATTTTGGGGGAGAGGCCCTTCAGTGGCAGGAGCTGGTGTTGATTGTGCCTTTGAGCATATTTTCTGCTTTGTGGAAGAGAAGACGGGTGCTTCAGGGAAGTAAAAAAATGTGCCATGTGATGTTACATCCTGATGGACACCAGGGACACAAAGATATTTAGGACTGCATGTATGGGAGGACATTCTTTAAAACCTGGATAGGAGTAGGAGCAGACTTGATGGAGGGATGAGTAATGAAGGAGTGTTTGAACGGAACTAATCAGTCCCATCTTCTTTCAAAAGACCTCATTTAGTTTAATTTAGCAGCATGTAAATTTAGAGCCAATCAAAGGAAATACTTCTGCAGGCTGTGTGCTGGCAGGCTGCTCCATTCCCTACCCCAGCCTGAGCTGAAGGCTCAGGTTTGAAGCCTCGTGCTGTGAGGCAGTGAGGGCACCTGTGTGCCTAGTTCCACATGTAGGAATGGGGATACCACCTCCTTTCCAGGGGGACTGGCAGCCCCAGGAGCAGGACCCTTTTTATTTGTCCCCTCTCTGTGGTCAGGCAGGGTGGCTTCATGGTGACAAATGTAGGCAGAGCTGGCTCCGGGGTTCCCAGTTCAGGTGGGCTCTTGAGCTGTAGGAATCATGAAGTTAATCTTGTTGATCTCTGCAAAATGTTGTTTCCCTCAAAAAGAGACCCCAAATGGATTTAGGTAGCCCCCTAGTCCTTTGATGGCTGATACTTATGTTTAATTTGAATTAACACAGCTACTATGGGCATAAAAAGCCTTTGTGGGGTTGCACTGATTTTTATTTTTCTGTGTTGTCATCCGTGGTACCAACACAGTGATTATAGACAAGACTTGCAGATCTCTGTATTTTCCAGGAGAGATATGAGCCCCTGCAGGGTCAGTATAAGCTGCTTTGGCATTGTCACTATCTCCATTAGCAGTAAAATTGACACCCCTTGCGGTCCCAGGGAGACCCACCTGCTAACACCTGGAGGTGTTGTGTTTCCTGCTGTGTTGCATCCCTGAACCCAGGCTGCATTGCAGCTTGTTGTGTAAAGAATGCTGAAACCTGTCAAACCATGGACTGAAATACAGCTGGTTTTGTTTCTCTCTGCATTTCAGGCAGGTGGCAATGTCTCACTGGGCCCGGCTCCTCTTCGCTGCCGCCAAAGTCAACCTGCTGGTCCTGGTGCTTCCTCTGCTGCTTTCCTGGTCCAGCCTAAGTGACAGAGTTCCCGTAAGTGTTGGCTGAGCCCACTGAGACCTCTGCTTGCAAAGAGGTGTCCAGCCACCAGAGTCTCTGCTGGGGCCACAGCCGTGCCTGAGCCCTGGGTAGGAGCAGCTGGGGTGTTGCAGCAGTGGGTGAATTGCCTCTGCTCAACTCTGAGTCTTCAAGAACTGCTTCAAGAAGGGCTTCTTTCTTAAGACTGCTTGCCTCCTCCCAGGAAATCTTGAATATGCTCAGTCCAGAGGGTTTGCAGCAGGAATGGTGCCGCTCGGGCAGCACTTCTGTCAGTTTTTCTATTTGGAGTTGTCACATGCTCCCCTCATGGCACGAGGCAAAGCTAATTATGTGGTCTCATTGAGAGAAGAGTGGAAGAGGTGGCCTCAGGTTTCTGACTGTGCTTCTGAGTCAGTGCAAGTGAGTCAGGCTTGGAAGAGCATCCTTTCAGGTCCCTGCATCCTACGTGCATGGATTCTGCCCCTTGCAGTGTTGTTCTGAAGCAAGGTGGGGGGATGCTGCCTGTCCCTTTGCACTTGTACAGCTCTGCAGAATTCCCCCTGGTCTGGATTCTGCTGCTGAGCCCCAGGCACCAGGCCCTGCTGGGGAGGGATGTTTTTTAGGTCAATTGATACTGTGGCTTAGAACAGTGGGTCAGCAGGAACTCTGGTGTAGGGGATGAGTGGCCCCTCACTCCTGCCTGTGGATTGCACTTTGCTGGTCTGTCAGTTGTGTGATGCAGCTGCCTGGGGGCTCTGCTCTTCCCTGGAGCAAATAGGAGGGATAGATTGCAGAATAAGGACTGTAGAGCACTGCTTCCGACCCACCTGGAGCCATATCACAATGAGATAATTTATCTTTATTTCAGGGAGGGAGGGTAGGAAGCTGGAGACAGTGAGCAATCCTCCCAGCTGGAGAGCAAGCTCTGGGACAGCCACCCAGGGCCAGGTGCCCGAGCTGGCAGGCAGCCTGATGCTGAGGTGCAGACAGGATGAGTGCCACGGGTGGTTAAACTCTCCCATCACCTGCTCTGCACTCACTGTGATGGCTCCGTGGTGGCCACCTCCCTCCTTTATTGCAAACAGACTGCAGGTTGTCTCAGACCCTCCCTGCTGGGGCTGTTCAGATTATTGTGGTTGATTTCAGATTGATACAGCGAGGAGGCTTTGCTGTCTTAAAGGAAATTTCTGTTCTCTAGAAAACATCTTTCTACTATTTTACTTACGAAAAACACCCCCCAAAATTCTTCTACTTAATTTCTGCATAAATGAAGAATTGCCTGTGTGGTGTTGCCCATTTTTGTGCCAGAAATACTAATGAAAATGGGGTATTGCAAAGCAGTTGTGGGCCAAGCAGTGGAATTTAAATGAACTGAGTCACATCTTTTTATCCTTACTGAACATTTGGACCACGGCATGGGCAGAGCCAGTAAACAACCAGCCATCTCCATTATGTGTTTGAACAGATACAACAGTCAGAGACTTGTTGGTAAATCTATGGTGGCCTGTATCATTAAGCCCCTCTAGGATAATAATATACTAGTGTAAATAAGCTAAATAATAACTGCTCTGACTCATTTATTTTAGTCCTGTTGCATCTGGGCTCAGAAAACATTAACAGTGATTTTTATCAGTAGAAATTTTATCAGTATCCTTTTATGCTTATGATTGTTACTGAGTTTTAACCATTTGGCATAATTTCATCAGTCTCAAGCCTCTGATACACTTAGCAAAGGCAGGAGTTTAAGTTCTGTTTTCTAGTGTATTTCTGAAATTTCAGTCCCTTTTGACAGAGACAATAAAAACATTCCATAGCTTTGTCAACCATCTTCATGTGTTACCACTGTCATTGCCAATGGTATCTGTTTCACTCTGGCTGACATTTCTCTTCCTCAGAAACACTCTCCTAGGCTGGATAATGGATATTTATATGCAAAGCACTCCAATTCTGCCAGAAAATATGCACACATTTTTTTCCAAGAAGTGGAAGAAGTGAAGGCAGAACATAGCCTCTAATTTCCAGTTAACCTCTTAATTGACTTCTTTTTTTTTCCCCGGGAAAACATTCCAAGGATTTATATCAAAACACTTCCTGGCCTGAGCTGTAACTCTTGCTCTAATTGCCAACAATTAGGAATAATCTTTCCCTATAGGCTGGTTATTTGAAATTATTCAGTCTTTGGTGATCCCAGAAGCTGATAACCCTCCCTGCAACAGAAACTGAGCTGTCTGGATGATTAGCCTGGACCAGCTTATCTATTCCTGTGAAAAGCAGAACAGCACAGCCCTGCTTCCCCAGCAGTTAGCAGCTTGTGGGAGATACTACCAGGTTGTTACTAAGCACTCCCAATAATTTTCTCCTTTGCCATATTACATGTCTCCCACCAGCTCCCTAGGGAGATTTTCCAGTGAAGAGTGAGGTTTCCCTCACAGCAAGGAGGGTTTTTTCCCTGCCTTTCATCCTTTTTTTTTTTTTTTTGTGCTAGCTCACCCACCACACCTCTGTCACTTTGCACCATAGGTGGTAATTAAATCTCTGCCTCGTTGTTTTAAAAGACTTTGGAGGGCACCAGGAACAGGTGGAGAAAAAGATGCTCCTGTTTTTTACTGTGTAGACAATTTGGTGTGTTTTCCCTTTGTCCTATTTTGGAAGGAACTGAGCTATTTTAGCTGAAATCTTCTCCAAGCCTGAAATAAGTACATTTAAAAACAAAACAAAACAAAACCAACAAAACCAAAACCAAACAATGCTTGAGGCACTCCACTCGTGTGGAAAAATTCCGCTGGAAAAGTGAAAAGTTTGACATATTTTTAAGCAAGGGGAAGCAGGGTTTTGCAATGTTACACAACCCTAATAATAGTCTGGGCTCCTGGCTCTGGGTGTAACACAGGTGAGGCTCTGCAAAAGCTTGTTTTAAACCTGCAGCCTGCACTGGAATAGGAAATAAGCTGCGTTGCTTTGTTCAGCACAAATGTCATGCTAGTTATGCATGTTTAACCTTTAATATACTTTAAATCTAAATTTAACCATGTGGAAAGAATCTTCAGATGTCACAAAAAAAAAAAAAAAAAATCTGCTGGCAAGGGAAAAAATTTTGTATTCTCAGCCAGCACTAAATTATCCAGATGCAATTGCTAATGAGCTGAATCTTTTCTATCCAAAAGGAGTTTGCCCTTACAAAAATAGAAGAGAGCGACATAAAAGATGACAGTGGGACAGAGCCAATAGGAGAGGATGATGCTGATCCTGAAGACCTGGAAGTGTTTTACCCCACACACCAGTGGCAAACCATCCGTCCAGGTAATGCTGATGACTCCTTAGTCGTGTCCCTTTGAAGCCCCCCGAGAGCACTGGCAGAAACCTTGCAGGAACTCGGAGCACTGGAGTGTTCCCATGACAATGTTATTTTGCTGGTGTTGAAAGAGGTCCAGCCCCAGGGACCCAGCAGAGGGGCAGGGGACCTTCACTGAGCCAGCTGGCAGTGGGAGGGGATGCCCAAGTGTTGGGGTTCCCTGAGCAGATGGGGTGGGCTGCCCATCGTGCTGCAGGTGGTGATGTCTCTCTCAGCAGCCCAGAAGCTCTTTCTCTGTTTGCACACTTGTCAAAGGACAGGTTTTGTAAGATTTGTTGGCACATGGTGTCCCAGGTCTGCTCTGCTCTGGTGTGGTTCTGCTGGGTGGCAGGCTAGTTAAAGTTCATCAGTGGAACACTGTACAGCTTTTTAACAATGGGATTTCTGGGCCTTGGCTGTTTGAAATCCAGCTTTTATTCCTACCCCACAAAAAAAACCCAGCTAAAACAACAGAACCCTCTTCCTTTTTGTTGAGTTGGTATCATGTTTTAGATGTGTCTGGGACATGTATGGTGAGAAAACACAAACTGAGTAGGCAAAAACCCATGCTCTGGAAAGGCTCCAGAGGGGATCAGCCTGTTTAAACACACACAGATGCGTGTATGCACACACATTTCAGCAATTAGGATGATCAGTAGGCCTGTCTCTGGGGTCTTGGGCAAGGTATTTAATCCACTTGTGTGCTTTGGTGTCCTCATGTATATGCAGGTGTAATACCTTCCCACCTCAGAAGGGTGAACTAAGTAGGAATTAATTTTTATAAAGTGTTCTGAATTTAAAAGAGCTTTATCCTGTGCTCAGTGTTATCACCAAATGAATAAATATGGGATCCATTTGTCTTGAAATTTCTGCCAGTTATAGCAAATGTAAATCTTTGTATAACATAAATGTCTAGCAAAACCCCCTAAATTTCACAAAGCTGCAGCATATACTTATCTTCCATTTTTGTACCATTATGTATGGAAGGCATGTGGTATCCCTGCTTAGTATTCAGACTGGCAGATCCCCACCACCCCTGCTGAAGCAGAATATGTGAATATATATATATATATATATTATTTCAGTCATTATATAAACATCATTGCCAGTTTTGCTCAGAAGCACTTTCCCCATTGCTTGGGTGTCTTTTGTTCCACTTGATTTTTGTAGCAATTCCAGCAAAGGGTTTGTGGAAGTGGGGAGCTTGTCAGCATTCACAGTGGAGAAGAATTTCAATTACTCTTGTAAAAGGCTGAAATGGTGCCCTGCCTCATTGGCTGGTCACTACAGATCTTCATTTCAGCTGTGCGTGCAGATTTGGGTCGAAACATGTCAAAAAGAGGACTTTTCCTTGGTCTCTCCCTGCCAGCCTTGTTTTTTGTCTCTGGTGGGTTTTTCTGAGGCCAGATCTTGTGTGGGGGCTGTGACTCATGAGCCAATGTGAACCTCAGCACAGCGCTCCTGAGTTTGCTTTCTGCTGCCTGCCCTCCTGACATGTCCCTGTGCCACCTTCCTCTTGCCATCCCTGCAGCAAACAGGGACAGTCTCTCCTGGGGAAGCAAATGTTGTCATTTAAAACCTGGATCTTCAGTTTCAAACAGTGGTCAGAGCTCCAGCACAGGCTTTTTGTGCCTCCTTCTCCTCCCGCAGTTGCTCATCTTTTAAACATGGATTTCCAGTCTGACTCTGCTGGTTTTCTAACTCCCTGTTGCTGATTACCTCAAACCTCAGCAGAGTCCTCAACCTTCAACCAGATCCCTCCACCAAAGATGATGCTTTCAGTACCCACAGCCCTTTTTGGGTGGTTGTGGGAGCTGGGTTTTGGTCGAGTGCTTTGTTGCCCTCAGAGTGTGCTTCCAGCTGCTGGAGGTGGTTGGATGGAAACAGAGAGAGACAATTACCCTAAGAGCTCCATCACCTGTAATCTTGGAAGCCAAGAGCTCAGTTGCTGCTTCTGCCCACCGGTCTGGAAGCAGCTGACAGGCTGTGGAAAGGTCAGTGAGGCTTCCCCAAGTCCTTTGACACTTTGTTAGGCATTGCTGCTTTCTCTCTTGGCACTAAATAATACAGCAGGGGTGGCTGGGTTAGACAGGATATGGGACCTTGGGAAATCACCCAACACCTCCACTATTTTGCTTCTTTTTTTTTTTTTTTTTTTTTTTTGTGTTGTCTGGGGAAACAGTGAAGAAATCTGAAGCTTGTGGGGTTTTTTTTTTTAATTCTCTGGTGGTGGTTGGAGTCCATAGGAACTTGCAGGCTCCTTGGGGCTTCTTGAGTAGGATTGCCAGGTCCTCTGAAGGTTCAGACCCGTGCTCAGAACCCTTCTCATGCTCAGGCACCTTGACAGAAGCAGAATCTTTTGCAGTTGTACTTCCTCCAAGGTCTCTTTTCTGAGTGCTTTTTTTTGCCAGGGGATAGAGCTGGCAGTGTCCTTGGGAGTTGGAAGCTTTCTGGAGAAACACAGTAGAGGTGATTTTTTGTTGCAGCTTACATTTAGCCTCTCCCAAGTGCAGGAGGTGAGGCTGTCAGCACACAGAAACAACCTGCTGGTTTTTGAGGTGATCTTGCCTGATGGTTACAGCAACCAGAGGTAGATCCTTAGTCACTGGGATGCTGGAGATGAGTGGAAGGATTGGATGGTGTTGGCGGTCGTCTTTGGCAGGTTTTTTGAGGGGGTTTGGATATAAAAGCATTTCTTTCACCTTTCCAGGTGACCTCAAGTCTGCCCCGCAACATCCTGGACCACATGGATGCTTAATTTCCTGGGAATTACCTACTTCTGTTATTTGGGCACCTTTTTTCCTTCTGTTCCATTCATCAGCCCCAAATGACAACTGCAAGTGGGATTGTTCTGACCATTTAAACACATGAGTGAGCAGCAGATTTTCCTCCTGACTCTTGGGTCAGAAGTGGCTCCTCTGAGAAGGCATTGCTGTGAAGATTAAGAAGAAGGGTGTAAGAGGCAAGGGTTTAATTGGGAAAGAAAAAGGGGGTTAATTGTCTTGTTAGCAGGGCCTGGCAGTGCAGGGAGCTGGGGCTGTGCAGTGTCTCTGCAGGCAGGCTCTGCCCACCTCTGTGGCACCAGCACTTCCCTGCTCCCTGGCACAGCAGACACTGACAGCTTGAAGTTGGGGATTAATGTGTCCAGTTTATAAGTCCAGGTGGACCAAGCAAGGGCCTCATTTCCCTGAAATACCAAAATATTCCCAATCTGCTCCAGTTGAGAGGAGGCAGTGCTGGGGCACAGCAAGGCTTCCCTGGTCCCGAGCAGCTCCCTGCAGGCTGGAGAAATGGAGGAAGCTCCTGCATTGGCAGCTGAAATGTTGGAACACTGGAGCTCTCTCAGGTTTGGATAGCAGGTCTGGTATCTGGCTGGGCACAGCACATGTTTCAGGAGCTCTCCTGGCTTGTACCTTTAGCTGTGGTTAAACTTTTGGCTTGCAGAGCTCTGTGCTGATACCTGCAGTTACTCTACAGCATTTGTACTGTTTGGAGTCATTTTTTTAAGTGCCTAATTATATTGCAGTTAAAAAATAAGAAGCCATGACTGCTGCTGTTGATCAAGCTGCCAGAGTGAAGTTGATGTGAGCATGCTGTTGTTGCTGCTTGGGCAAAGATGAAACCATCTTGTGTTCAGCAGGGAGCTGATAATACATTGCTCAGCATTTAAATATCCATGGCTGCAGCTTCCAAGGTCCTCGGGCTGCTTTCTCTGTTGGTAACTCCTTGGTGTTCTGATTTATCTCAGGTCTTCCCCTGTCTCATTTGCTGCACAAATGAGGTTTTGCACCTATGGAAACACAGTTCTGAAGGAAAGCCCAAAAATCTGAAAATTCAAAAGCCAAACCCCAAAGTTCATGGTGGGGAGGTCATTCCAGAAGCTGCTTTGGAGGTCTTGCTGTGGTGTTGCTGGAAGGAGCAGGACTCAAGATCAGGAATAACTTGGTTCAGTTTCTTTGCCAATCTCTGTCTTTCAAGAGGTCTCAGTGGCTGAGTGAGCCAGCACTGCTTGAGGCCATGAAGAGGTTTTTAGAGCTAGGAGGAGAAGATAATGGCAGGGAGGGACCCTTTGGCTCAGGAGTGATGTCCCACAGCCCATGTGGGTGCTGTGGTGGCTTTCAAGGGTTTTTTAAATGCTGCCAATGGATATCTTGCTCCTGCCATTCACCAGGATCCCCTGTGTTGAACTGGTTCCTGTTAATTGCTTGCTGAATTAATGACTCTGTCCAGATTCTTGCCTTCTGGATGACCTAGACCTCACTCAAACAGTTGTGTGCAGGTCTCTGCAATATTTATGTCTGCACGAGCTAGAGAGGGCTGTGAAGTATGGTGTTAAACCACCAGGGTATGCTCCTTTTTCCAGAGCTTGACGTGTGTAATCCAGGAGATAGGAGCCTCATCAGATCAGCACAGATTTGCATCAGCAGGGGAAAGCAAATGGGGTTTTAAAATGCTTCTTTTCCTTTTTATTTATTTATTTAAATTTATTATTGGTAGAATAACTTGTTAGTGATTTGCAGAGGGGAAAAAAAATCTCAGCTGTGGCCTTCCTGTAATCCTTTCTGGCCAGCAACAGGGAGAGCTGCAGGGTGAGTACAGCAGGGAGCAAAGCCCAGGCAGTCTTGAGAGCAGTTTGCAAGTGCTTGGAAGCAGAGTTATGGTCACTACATCTCCCTCTGCTTGTTTCCATCTAACCTCTCACACAGGAGGCTTTTGAGATCTTAAATGCATCTCGTGCCTGTCCTTCTCTTCACTGCCTTGTGTCCTCCCCTCTCAGCTCCCCAATCATCAGGGATTTTCCTTGTTGCCTCACCTGTGTATCCCAGGATCTTTGGTCTCCTGGTGCTGGTTTGTGCTTCATTCCTCCTTACACTGACAGAAGTGCCAGGGCTGAAGCTTCCCGTGCTGCTTCTCTCTCTGGTGTGGGGCACTGGAGGGCAGACATGTAAAATAAAACAAATTCTCTTTGCCTTGCTGCTGATGTGAGAGGGATGACTGTGTCCCTGGCTGTTGTTGGTGAGAGGGCAGGACTGGGAGAGGTTGGAGGGATGCTGGGCAGTGCTGCAGGCAGGAGGTATCCTGAGAGTGAGTCAGGGGTTGTAGGGTGACAGCTTTGGGCTGTGGAGATCCTGTCTGTGTGAGCATCCTCCCCTCTGGCTCAGATGTGCAGATGAGGGCAGTGCTGTTACCTGTCTTCAGCTTTGCTCTGCATTATCCTCTTGGAATTTCTTTACCAGCAGGTTCCCTGAGCTGAGCAGGAAGCAGGTGCCCACCAGGGATACACCCCTGGTCCTTGTCAAACCATCTCTTCCCTGTGCAGACGAGGGCAGCAGGAAGCAGGACAGCTCTCCCCAGTGCCAGGACCTGCTGCCAGCATCCCAACGAGATGCTGCTGCACGTGATGCTGGCAATATTGGACCCATATAGTCCAAATTCCTGAAACAGTCAGGAATGTGAGTGGGCTGGGCCCTTGGGCACCGAGCTGACCTTTTCCAGGAGAGGACTGGGCTGCAGAGCCTTTGCCGTTCTCACTAATAAATGGGAAACCATAGCAAATAACAAATTTATAGGCTGGTAAGTGAACATGCATATAAAAAAAGATTCCCATATGATAGAAAAACACTCTCCTTCTCTAAATTGACAAGTGTAGTAATGCAGTTCAGATTATACATTTTGTAGCATGTTGTAAATGCAGTGTATGTGTATTTAAATTTTAATAATGTGAGGCTCCACAACTTGATAGCTCCTGTTGCTAAATTATACCTGGAAACTGGGCAGAAACGGGCTGTCGTGTGTTAGTACATGGACCTTGCAGGTTTTAATTAAGCAGAATCACAGAGCTTGGGGGCTGCAGCACCTCTCAGGAAAGTGCAGCTCAGTGGGATGTGTTCAGCTCAGCCAGGCACCAGTCTGGCCCACCAGGGTTGTTCCCTGTGTTTCCTCTCTGCTTCTCCTTGACCTTGGAGGTTTTGCACTCATGGTTTTACCAGCACGTTTGTGGTGTCAGGTTCAGTGTTTGTGAAATGAAACTGGGAGCCAGTTTTTTTTTTTTCCCCACCCCTAAACCCAGGTTAAGCTTGGGTTATCTTCTGGCCCTTCAGGAGTTGCCAGTCTCCTGGCAGCAGCACTGCTGGTGAGGAAAAACCCCTCTAGATTTTGTGCTTGGATTGCTAGGGTTTGGGAGCAGAGTGGAGCTGAGATGGGTTTTTGGTGTGTCAGGATGAAAAGTGGCTGTGGTGTGACTGGTTTCATTAACCAAGCTGGTCATAAAAATCTTCTGCAGTGATGCACGTTCTGCCAAAACCTAATTATGCTTCTGAGCAGCCCAGATAAAAGTTTGCAGCTTCTCTAATGCAGAGCTGAGGGTTTGGGTGTTGGGTGTCACCATAAGAAGGGTGACATGATGCATTTTCACATGTGTCTCCTGCTACCTCTGTGTCTGACCCTGTGCCCCACGGTGTGTTCTGTCACTTGTAAAGCAGGGGCTGGAGGTGTTTGAGAGTCAAGTGGCTTTTTGGGGTTTTATGCAAGAGGGGGGAGGGAGTTAGGCTCAATTTTCCAAAATCTTTTCAAACTTGGCTTTACTGGTGCTCTGGCTGGTGGTGTTACAATGTAAGTATACATTAGCCAGGAGAAGCAGCTGATCAGCTGTATCCCAGCAGAGTAAGCAGTGGGAATCATCCACATGGTTAAATTTACATAGTTTGGAGGGGAGGAAGTGCTTTGAAAGAGAAGGGACTGTTTCCCAGATAAGACATCTCTCATTCCTCTCTTTTATCTTCTTTCTGTCAAGCCCAGGGCTGCTGTGAGCAGCAGAGCTGCTGAGAGGTGCTTAAATGTGTGCTGCTGGGTGATGAGGAATATCTTGCTCTGTTTTTTATGTGCACACGTGCTATATTTTCTGCAATAACGTTAATAACGTTGATGTGACTATTTAGAAGGATGAACCACACTTAAAAAGAGGTATCTAATAACAGATCTATTTTTATCTCTGTCTTTATCTAGCAGTCTATGCATTTATTTCAGGCTTGTAATGGGGCTTTGGAAGAAAAATGTTTTCCCTCTTGGAAAGCGTTTTGGGAGTGCATCCAGCCCTGGTTATCTTGAATTTCCAATCTGAGTATCTTCTTTCCAGAGCAAGCAAGCTGTACCAGGACCTTGGCTCCAGCATTTTTGGCAGCTTTTGGAAAAGGTGTTTTCCAATAAGTGTGACTTAGGTTCCAGACTCTCTTAAATAGAGAAGGTTTGACCAAATATAACCAGGTACAATATAAACCCTTATGCTTCAAATGCACCATCTGGATTTGTGGAACAAACCTTCCAAGCATTTCAGCCTGTGCTTGCTTAGCCATGGGTCAGACCTCCATCCCCATGAAACCCTAAAGGTTGTTGCTGTGGCCAGGAAAGCCTTGAGTTCCCCCCAAAAAACCCCAAGTGGGTGTTGGGGAAGAGGCAGAATCATCCAGCACCCTCTGCAGCCCTGCAATGGAGAGGCTGCTGCACCCCCAGGCTCTGAGCTGTGGGGGAAGCCATCTGAGCTCAGTGCCTCCTGATCACCTTCTGATGTGGTCGTTCTCTCGTTAGATAACCTGAGTCTCCCAGGGCAGTTCTTGTCACTGTTTGGGCATTGTTTTCCCAGGCTGCAGCCTGAGGGCAGAGCAGTGCTGCTTCTGGGGCATGGAGCTTTGGGATGTGTTTGCCCACATGGTTATGGAGAGGTTGGCAGATAGCTCTGGAGGTCAGGCCTTCTTCCAGAGTGGATGCTTTTCCACATTTGCAATTTTATTATCTAATTTCCTAAGTTAACCCCTGACCTATGGATGTAATCCAGACACTGTTTTCAGACCGCTCCCCTCTATTTTATCTTGTTTGGTGACTGAGGTTGGCTGGGATGGGGACAGTGTGGTCTGCCTTGTCCCTGAGGGGGATGTGACATCTTTCCATCCATCCCTTTAGCATTCCTGGCTCTGCAGCCAGGCTGCCTGCTTTCATGGAATGTTTCTGGGAGCAGAAGTGTTGGTTACCCCATGCAGAACAGCAGTGCCCTGCAGCCTGTGCACAGAAGGACCGTTTCTGAACCCTTTTCCCAAGGCAGGAGCCTGGGCATGTGCTCCCAGAGCCTGTGTGGTTTGTGCCTGGTGTGGATCTGATAGCTGCAGCAACACATCTGGCTCTGGGAACTAAACCCTTCTTTGCTTTGGAGTTCAGTCTGCATCATGTACGGCACTGAAACAGTTTCCCAGTGTTACTTTTTTATAATTAGGAAGAAAATCTTTTCCCCACAGTCTTGTTCTGCCTTTTCCTGCAGTCTTAGCTAAGACCCCACTTACCAAAATTCCTACAAAACTGATTTTAGGTGGGTGTGCTTAAAGTCAGAGATGTGTTTTTTCAGGCAGCACTCAGTCAAATGGCTCCTTTGAGGAATATTTCATCCTGGTCCTTCACAGTTCATGCCTGCAAATTAATGCTCTTACTCCGATGGGGCTGCAGCTTTTTTTTTCCTTTTAAATGTTTTCCATGTATTTATTCACGGGGTCACAATAGCAACAGATCTTCTTTTTCCACAAACACTTTTCAGAGCTCTTTGCTCCTCTGTTCTGTCTAAAAAACACCTTGCTTTGCTGAGGAAAACTCTAAATATCCATCATGCTGTCATGATTTAGTGAGACATTTTCTCTGCTCTCTGCCCTCCATTCATTTTGGAATCTGCAATCAATTTGGGACGTAAATTAAAAAGCTGTTGTTTCTTGAGGTCTAGAAGGCTGTTTTGCATTTGGTCTTGCTTGAACACACACTGAAGCAAATGTCTCCACTTGACTGAAACAGCTCCTTCAGCATCTTGAGGAAGCTTCTGAGTTAAAAAAATAAATCTCTCTCTCTTTGTCTGGCTCTTCTTTAAGCTTGGGAAAGGTAATCTTCTCTGGTCTGTCTTGCTGCTTTGTGGAACTAGTTCCCATTTATTTCTTAAAACACTATGTTCAAGTTCAGTTTTTTATTGATTATTCACATTGGAGTTGGAAATTCTAATGAAGGATAACATTTGGAGTTCCAAAAGACCTTTCTTCAGTCCATGGATCTTTTTCCTCTATTCTCATTTTCTGCCTTCTCCTTGAGACTGCAGGAAGTTTGGGTCATTCCCTTGCAATGGGATGTTATCTGAATACTGAATTAATGGATGCAGTCTGTCACTTGGTATTTCTTCTTTTCTCCTGCTGGAGATCTTCCAGGTTTGCAAAGACCTTGCAAGGAGCAATGGCACTAACAGGAATGTGCCTGTGATCCTGCAAAGTTAAAAACAAACCACAATGCTGCATGTCTCTCCCATCACTGCAGGGTGTGAATAAATACATCTAATCATCAGTTTCCATTTTAACCCCAGACCAGTTTTTATTTTTAGCGTTTGAGGCTCAGCCCAAGCACAACCTTTCTGTTTCTGTCTGGTGCTGAAAGCAGCTTCAGGTTAGCACCCAGTTAACTGCAGGTTAGCACCCAGGCTGTATTTTAAAGATGCATTTGCATTTTGATATCATCTGCTGCTTTGGTTATCTGAAGCAAAGCCCACCTGTTATTCATTAATAATACTGGCACTTAACCTGCTACCTGGGTTGGTGCTAATTGCAGTTATCTCACTCTTCTGCCCTTGGTAACACACAGAAGTGACAAGAAGTGACCCTCTCGGGGTCTTGATTGACTGGTGCTGAAACGAGGAGGCAGATTGTGAAGGGTTGGTGTTTGCAGTGGATGAGACAGAGCTGGAAGGAATGGCTGCTGTTCAGGGGCACCCTGGCAGCACCAACTGGAACAGGAGTAGTGTAAACATGGGAAAAACCTGGTTTCCTCTTGGGTGATTGAACACTGGAGAAAGTCAACTACATCGGAGAGGTTGTGGAGTCTCCATCCTAGGAGACATTCAAAACCCAGCTGGATGCGGTCTTGGGCAACCTGTTCCAGGTGATCTTGCTTGAGCATGGGTTGGCCAAGGTGATGTTCAGAGGTGTCTTTCAACTTGAGTTGATCTGTGACATTGTGTGGCAGTGCCTTTGTTAAGAGGGAGGATCTCCTGGTGGCCTCCACTGAGAGCTGAACACCTGGTGGTGATGCTGACTGTTTCCTCCTTGCTAACATCACCTGGAATCCAAATGGAGTGAACATGGGAAGAGTTGCTGGAGACTTCCCTGAAGAGAGGCAGCAGAAAGTGGTGACTGAGCCCAGCCATGTGAAGTCATGGGGAGAGCAGGGATGGGCTGGGTCCAGTGTTTTGAAGTAAAAGTGCCCTGTGGGGTCAGAGCCTTTGCTGGAAAACAAGCCCAAGAGGATTTTCACCTAAGCCCTGTCTTATCATCTTTCACTGGCTTTGATGCTCTCCAAACCTTTGGATTACATCCTGAAATAGAAAGGACATATCCTGAAGGAGGAGCAGAGTGAGGCTCCTGGCAGAAGAGAGCTTGTAGCTCACCCTGTGGGGAAAGCCCAGTCTTGAGTTTCCAAATCAGACTGTGCCTGTCAGAGGTGTTAATGCAACTGCTCTCTGAGGAGGAAATGTGTATGCTGTCCTTCATCTTCACCAACAAAAATCCTGACGTTAGAATCGTAGAATCTTTCAGGTTGGAAAAGACCCTTGGGATCACCAAGCCCAACCAGCATCCCTACTCCACAAAGTTCTCTAATCCATATCTCCCAACACCACTTCTAAGTGACCCTTAGGTGAAGCCCCCTCCACAGGCTACTTTTCGTGTTCGCTCTCTGCTCTACTTGATAAACTGATCTGGGGAGATGTTAGGGCTTTCTGCTTTTCTTTTTTTCCCCTGAAGTGGACTAGGGATAGTTCATGTGATTTCTTTTGTTTCCTCTCTGGTACAGGTGATGCAGACAGGGGTGGGACAATAACATCTTTATACTTGTGAAGTGTCTATCCACACCCCAGGGTGCTGCTGTGGACAACGTGAGTGCAAAGGTGATTTTCTGGCAGACTTAGGAATACCACACAAATGGGTAAAACAAGACACTGAATGAAGACCATTCTCAAGAAAGATCATGTCCATGGTCTAAAAGCCAGATCTGAGGTCACCAAAGTGCAGGTTGTAGTCCAAGCAGAACTGGAACCCCTGGAAAGGGAGATTTCCTGCAGTTCTGGCGTGAGGAATCAGTGAGGACCTCTGGTTCTCCATGAGGACCTCCTGATGCTTTATATCAGGTAGAGATGGATATATCTGGGGGGGAGGTTAACCCCAACTGTTAGCTTGTCAGGCAGGATTTGCAACACTGGCAGCTGGGGAGAAAACCATTATTAAGTGTAATGTGGCACCTTGGATACAGAAATCATGGGGAGGTAATAAATACAGACTTCCATAATGTCATTTTATAGTGTCACTCTTCAGAATTTATTAAGACTTGGTTGCAGTGGTGCCTGCAGCTGCTTCCGTTCGAATCAGTAAATTCTGTTTATTATCTCCAGCACTTGTTTTGACCTGCTTTGTTTGAAAAAAGAGGAAACATTGGAGGTTCAGGAGCACCTCAGTTCCTTTCTCTGGCAGCTGAGTTTTTGGGTAAACTTCAGGTGCTTCTCAGGTTTGCTGATACCCCAGTCAGTGTCTGTCTGGATGGAGAGACCCAAAATATGAAGTGTTGCTTGATGAGGGCACCAGAAAACACAGGGACCAGTGACCTGCCCTGAGCAGCCTCCCGTGGGCATCCTGTGGAAGAGCTGTGACAAGGAGGGATGCCACTGTCACCTGGGAGCAAGCACCTGGGACTGCTCCAGGTGTGTGGACAGGCTGAAGGTGGAGAAATGTTCACAAGAGCTTCCTGAGTGAGAAACAGGTGGCTGCTAAAGCCACGAGCTCAAGGGACAGGTCAGTGTCACTTCCCTGGGGCTGTTGCTGCTTTGCTGGCAGGAGCTCTCTGCCTTGTTGGTGCTGGGAACGGCACTGAGGTTTTTCAGGAGTTCCTTGGTCTGCAAGTGAAATTGTCCTTTCTTCCCATTTTCTGTGAAGCACAAATCACAGCAGTGGTTTGTTAGTATAATTTTACCTCCAAACTTAGCATTTAGCTCTCAAGGATGGAAGAAAATGAGTTCAAGCACAACCTTCCCATAATTTATTGTGTTCCTTGTTCTTAAGGGCAAAATTTAAGTTGCCAAAAGCAGATGTTTTCTTGCTCCTTTTTTTAGCTCTCAAAGTACTTTGTGTGTGCTTGATTGATGGACATTCCTGCTACATTAATAGTTGGGCTTTGCAGAAAGCTGTTATTACCAGGAGAATCCAGTGTGGGTTTCGGTTTTTCTTCCTGTATTGAAAAATCCATTATTAATGTCTTTTGGAGGAAAAGAAAAGGCTTCAGTTCTGGTATTTTGCTTTGCTTTCTTGCATTCCTTTGCAACTGTCCTCTCCGAGGCACTTTTAAAATCAATATTACAAGTGTTCTTTATATTTTACTGCGTGCTTGACGGTTTCTGCGTCTTGCTATTGATTTCCAGCTGTGCTGCAGGACACCTGGGTGCACCCAGATTGCCACATGGTGGGTTGCTTTACATGTGTCTTCCTGAGCATCACTGAGTTGGCTTTCTGCATGTTCTCCTCTGCAGGATGCTGCTGCTGAGCTACCCAGGGGAGCTTTGCTGGCTTGTAGGCCATCAGTGCAATCTCGAGATGCTGAATTTGTGAGCATTGCTGTAATTTTGGTTTTATGTTGGGCACAGCGTATGCTTGTGAGGGCTTTTATGTGGTCTTCACAGAGATGTTCTGCCCTGGCTTCTCAGGCACCTTCGTGTTCTGCCTCATAGGAGCTTAAGAGGTTGTCTTGGGGTTGTTTGGATTGGTCCTGAGGGATCTTCAGCTCTTTGGATCAGTGCTGAGAGGAGCTCTGACATTGCCCCTTGGATCAGCAATGCTTACAGATCTTGGCATTTCAGAGGTCCAAAGTCTGAGCCTCAATGAAATTATATGGAAACACCAGCCACATCTGGAGCTGCTCTGAAGTTAAGAGTTGCAGGTCTGGGCAGTTGGAGATGTCAGTGTTGATGGCACATCTGTTTGAGAGCCTGGTGGGACCAAAGGAGGGTGGGAGGAGTGGCACAACTGTGGCCAGCACAGGAGCTCCAAAATACATTGGTTGCATTTGTGGAGGCCACTTTTAACTTCCAAGGAATTAGTGGTTGTAGCTCATCCACCCCTGCTGGGGACCAGAGCAGAAAGGTGGCAGAGACACTGGTAGAGGAGCAGCCTGGAGTTACAGATGTTTTAACCACACTTGCAGAGGACAGAGGCAGCTTGAGGTGTTGGGGGGTCCAGCAGTGCTGCTGTGTGCTGGGGGTGGAAGTTGGAAGGAGCTGGAGTGTGGAACTCCAGGCAGGCTTTGACCTTGCTGCTGGAACTTAGTTAGCAATTCTGTTGATGTTCTGGGAATGAAAATATAATTCAGGCCACCTTCTCCTCCAAGCTGACCCTGAGAATCTGGGAGAAATACTCCTGAATAATTAGTGTCCTTTTTTTTTTTTTCTTTTTCTTTTTTCTCTTCTCTTTTTCCCCATTTGCCAGAGTTACTACTCAGTATTGAGCTGCTCTGTAAAGTGTCATCAGTTTCCTTGAACTTACTGGTCTGAATGTACTTTCTATTAACATAATGACATAAATTGCTGCCTCATGAATCACAGTGTGCTGCAGCATCTCACTGTCTTGCCTTGTTTTGTGGGTGGTTTGGCTGGTGAGAGCCCCTGTCCCCCAGCCGGGGGGGGAGGCTGTGGCTGGAGCACTCCCCAGTGCTTTGGATTTGCACACCCTGCTGGGACACGGCAGGGGAAAGGTGGGTCCTTGTTGTACCACATCCCTGCTGCTGCCCTTTTGTTCTGGGTCCACAGAGGTCCTGGCACAGCAGAGTCCAAGCTCCTGGCATTGCAGTAAATACCCAGAGCCTGAGCAGGGAATGGCTGCAGGGGTGTTTGATGCTGCCATGGCTCTTGTCTCCATGGCAGGACACTCAGTCTTCCTGGCAATGTAAATTCTTTTTTGGCTGCATGCTAAAATTACACTGAGTTATTGATTTATCTTTGAGAGGATTTCCTTCCCCAGGGACACTTCTGGCTGGTGGAATGATTTAGTTCTTCTGCAAGTGCAGAATCTGTGGCAGATCAGAGCCACTCTCCTGCCTGTGAGGCTGCAACCTGGGGTTGTGCTCCCACAAGCTGATTTCTATTCCAAAGCCAAGGTTATAGTGCTGTTGCTTTTGCAAATAAAAGGGCTGTTTCAACTTTGCAGTGAGGAAGCAGCAAGCCTCAGACTGGCCCATGTGCCACGGCACCAGTGTTGAGATCCTGGCTTTGTTGGGAAATTCAACTCTGAGGCTGGCACATGGGAAGGGTGAAGCCATGGCAGCAGTAATGGTCCTGGGCTCCTGGGAACCTTTGGTATCTTTAAAGCAGGGTATGATGGGAGCAGGGTTGTGAAAACTTCTTTTGACAACTTCTTTTTCCTGAAGACACACAGGGTACAGCCTCTCTTTGCTTTGCTTTCTGCTGACTCACCCCTGGAGAATCTCTGAAAATCAGGCCAGGCAAGTTGGGTTTCAGTTTCCTGCATGTACTCCAGGGGAGGCAAAGCCAATTCTCTACTTTTGCCAGGAGTTTTCTTCCCTTAGTCACTGGTTATGACCAGTGACTCAGCTCCACTCAGCTCCACTTCCACTCAGCTCACTGGTTGTGGCTCAGCTGGTGAGTGCTATCAGTAGAAGTTAATCCTTCAAGGGTTGGGTCAGATGTTTTCTCAGATATCTCCTGAAGGCTCTGTGTCCCTGGCTGCCTGTCTCCAGTGATGTCCCACCTAAAGCACATCCCAGGGAGTTCCCATATCTAATCCCACAGAGGGTGTGGATTTGATCTTGGCTGCAGTGTGTGCACTGTTAAAATGTAAGGCTGCTTCACCCTCAGTGTTATAAAACAGCATCCCCTGATGAAGCCCAGGGAGAATGTTGATTTATTTTCCTGGGAACCAAGTGTGGCACAACTTTCCTTCTTTGTGATCTATCTGCAAGATAAACCCAGGCCTTAGCATCTGTCTTAAATAGTGCAGTGTTGACAAGTTCTCTTGACAGACATTGGGCTGATGTCCCCCATGACTGCATTAGCTATAGAAATGAGGCTTTAAATTGAAGCTTAGGAAGGCACTATACCAATGCTCTCTCCAAGGCATCTTCTTATTCCAGCTTTTATCATTCAAATTTGTTCTCAGTATAGCTTGGCAGCATAGCTGGCAGCTGAGTTTATCCAACACCAGCCTGTCCTGGTAACACTTCCTGGTTGGGTTTTTTTCCCTTTTCACACTTCTTAGGCTTCACCTTCTCATTTCCAACCCTGAATTAGGCTTAGACCTCATGGTTTCCAGCATGGGTGTTGCTCCTGATGGATTGTCCCTTCCATGAGAACAGTTGTGTCCTTTCCATGTCTCTGCTTGCTGGGTTCTTCAGGGGGGGGTTTCTCTGCCCTTCCATTTATCTGGGGAGGCCACCTCCCCAGCTGCTGAAAGGAGGAGGAGAGGCTCTCTGAGGGTGACAGATGTGGAAGACAGCTGTGGTTGATGATGTTCTGGAGGTGCTAATCTCTGTCAGAGCAAAGCAGCCAGTGGTGCCTGGCTCAAAGAAGGTATTAGATGCCTAAAATTCACCAGGATAAATTTCAGACCCTGTTCTTTTTGTCAGGTTCTCAATTCTCCTGGTCATTCCCCTTGTCCTTCCCTGCCTACATTCAGCATTGATCTTCTTTCAACCTAGATAAGCCTTCAGCATCCCAGATGGGCTTTCTACTGTAACAAATACACCTGAGGGATGACAATTATTGAATGGGTTTCAGTGACATTATGAAGTAGCGTAGGCTTGGGGATAAATAACTAAGTGAGCTGGAGAGGGATTAAAACTGGCTTTTGTAAATAGTGCTTCACTTGGACAATGACTTTGGCGACATGGTGAGAAAAAGGTCACCACGGTGCCTGTGCAGCCCAGCCTGCTGCTTGATAGCTGAAATAATCAGAGTGGGGCTGCCCACCTTCCATCTCTGCTGAGCAGACCTTTGTGGGATTAAACTCTCTAAGCTGCTGCAGTTCACAGAATCGAGCCCAATATCAAAAGAGAAAATAAATCCAGGGCTTCGGGTTGAATCTCCAGGCACATGTATCACACTGTAAGCAAGGCTGTGTGGTAATGCATAAGAAATGACTGGCTCAAAACTGGAGATAAGGGTTTGCTTATAAACTGAAAACATGTTTTTGCCAATTTTACAAGGGGGAAACCCTTCCTCGTCCTTCCCTGCTATTATTTTTTTCCCTGCTGTTGCAGTGCAAGCGAGAGAGGAGCCTTTGTGGAGAGGGAGGTGAAGGGCAGCACACTTGTTGCGAGGAGCTCTTGGCCATATGAAGCTTTTTTTCTCTTGGCAGCAGCAGGAGCTCCAGCAACAGATGCTGCAGCAGCGACTCCCGGCTGAGAGGCACCATATGTCTTCTCCTGTCACTCTTTCCCTAAGAACCTTCCTCCCCAGGCATCTCCGTGGCATCCTCCTTCACTTCCATTCCTCACTAGCTCCAGGGAAGCGGGAGGCACCTCTCTGCCCTTCCTCCCCAGCACTGACTGTACCATGGGAGGCTGGGATGGGGTTTGGGCAGACAGCCTGCTGTGCTCGGGGGGCCACGTGCAGAATTCTGTTTTCTGAGCCCTGGCACTGCTAGGTGTGAGTTAAACACCCCCCTGTGACAGCATCAGCCAGTGTCCCCTCGTGTCACCTCCCCTGGGAGAGCAGAGCAGCGGGTGGGATTTGGGAAGAGGTGTTGGGAGCCAGAGCCTGGTGCTGCTGTCAGGGCTCTGAATAACCTGGCTGGCAGCCCCAGCACTTGCTCAGCAACAGAGAGAGCACAAACAGCAGGTTGGTGTAAATTGGCAGTCGTGAGGGATTGTCCTGCCAGGTGTCCAAATGGAGCCACGTGTCTAACCCAGTGTTACTCACTGGAAAGCCCCTTCCTGGCCGTGCTTTGTTCTCTGTGAGCTGAGGATCGAATCACAGGAGGAGGGATTTGATTCTGCCTTCATTTGAAAAAGGTTTTCATTATATTTGCCGAGGGAAACAAATTACAGAGAAGACCTCTCAGCACTTGGACAAAATGAGTGTCTCTGAAATCCTTTGCAGATCAACAAATGTTTGAGCTGTTGGCCTGATGGATGCTGTTTAAAGACAGGGTTATTACCGCAGCAAGCAAGCAGCTGGCAGGTTGTAATAGGATGCAGAAAAAAAGTTCTCCAGGGAGAACTATGAGCACTTGTCTCCCTATAATCCTGGCTGTGCAGAGCCCTTAGCATCCCAAGTCCACATGGTGAGCTCCATGGCATTGTCCTGAGGAGATGAGGACCAGTAAGTAGCTTCTCTCTTGCTAAATAAGATGCAGGAATGGGAATGTCCTGTTCTCTGCACACTGCTCAGGTAGGGTTTAAGTGCAGCAGAAAGCAGCACAGCTTCTCTGGGACACGAGGAGCCTGACAGGAGCAGGGACAGTGGCACTTCGGGATGTGTCATTGTGGTGATTTGGAGGTGTTCTTGGGGATGGCAGCAGTGCTGGATGTTGAACTGGGAACAGATTCACCCTTGATGAGCTTGAAAGCCTTTCAGGTAGCTTCTGTCCCTGTTCTGTGGCAGCCTGGAGCAGAATCCCTGTTGGAGAAGATGTTATGTTTAGAGATGAAAAATTTGGCTGATCAAAATGCTAGGTGTTTATTAGTGTGGCTTGAAGCATTATTTAAAGATGTATCATAAACTGACCAAGCAAAGTGTCAAACATCCTTGGTTTTGTTGAGGTTTTAACTGCTTCTTCAGACCCTCAATGAAACCCCACACCTCAACACTTGATAGTGTTCAGGCATTTCTGGATGGTGAGAGTTACTGCCAGGAGCTAAATACCTGTGTCCCTTCTTTCAAAGAGCAAACAGAAATGAGAGATGCAGATGAAGTGGCTTTGGAAAGCACTTCATCCCCTGTCATTGCAGAGGTTTCTGCTTAGGAGGTGGACACAGGTGTCTGAGCTGTCCCCACCTGTGCTGTGGGTAAGGTACAAGGGGATGCACTGGGGGATGTTGGGGTTATTCTGGGGGGGAAGTTTCCAGGCCTGTTGGCAGCTCTCCACCACCTATCTGGAAGAGGTGATATACAGCATATTAATGACCTATTCTGGTGGCATTTAATTGGTAAGTGGTGAGTGCCAGAAAGTGAATTTATTCTAAAGGTTGTAGATGAGTGAAAAAGGGGCAGGAGGGAGCAAAATGAGATTTGGGCTCTGGAATTCTTCTTGCCATCAGTACTGCATCTCTCTTTGACCTGTGTCTTCTGCACATCTTCCTTTCCTTTTGTATGTAAAAATGTTCTGTTTTGAAATAAGCAATCTGAGTGGTATGACTCACCCTTACAGGAAAAAAACCAAACCCCCCAAAAAAACCCCACAAAATCCAAACGAGGAGCCAGGCTTTGCTGCTTCCTGGCTTGACAGCACTAACTGGGGAGCCTGGAGGCAGAGCATGCCCGACCCCCACCAGACTGGGGGCTGCTTCATCAGTCCTTCTCCAAGCCCAGCTTGAGAAACAGGCTGAGCACCAGGTGAAATCCCCTTCTCTCCCCAGGCACAGGAGCTTCTCTCCCTGCAGCAGGAGCTGGCAGCCCAGCCAGGTGCCAGCTGTGTCCCCCCAGCACGGGGTGTCCCAGTCTCTCCCATTCAGCCACTGGTGGCTCCTGGAGCTGGCAGTGCTGGTGCTGCAGCAGAAGGGAGCTCTGCTGCTTCCTTGGTTTGTTTTTAATCATTATTTTATTAAAGGAATAGGTACGGTGCCATCAGATAACTTTTTGTGGATGTTCTGTCAGTCTTGGGCAGCCTTATTATTTTTAATATCTCAGCACTGCTGGTTTGTTGTGCTGGGAACATTCAAGTATTGATCTGCGGATTCTTTTGTTACCTGCAGGAGAAAGAAAGTCCCTTTCCCTCACTCCCGTGCTGAGAGAAACAAAGAATCAGGGAAGGTAGATGCTATCTGACACTTGCTTGCATGCCAAGGTGATTTCTGAGAAGTGCAGAGCCAGTTACTGACTCATAACTGGGGGTTCTGTTCACACTGTTAATAGGTGCATTTATTTTTTTTTTTTTTCAATGGCAAACAAGGATGCTCACTTGGGGAGAAACCAAGGCAAGCACCCTTTTTTCAGCTTCCAGAAGCCTTCCCACGGGAGTTTTTCCCTGCTATAGGGGACAAAGTGGTGTCCAAAGGTGTTTCTGGAAGGGGAGACTCTCGGGTCCCTCCTGGACTTCTCTTGCTGGGCAGGTTGGTGGGTCCAAAGGGTGTGTAGGGGATGGGGAGGCTGCCAGGACCAGCCTGAGTTATTGCACCATCTGGGTCTGGAATTTGCACATCTCTGCATGATGTGAACTTGTAATGCTCAGTTGCTGTGCTGTCAGGTGGGGCTCAGCCTTGCCCCTGTGCAGAGATGGCCACAAACCCACTTGTGGAGTAATGCACAACAAAGGTTGAGACCTTTGTCATTTAGTGAGGAAGCACAGTGGGTTGTTTGGTTGGCCTAGAAAGGGAGAGATGGGGTTCCTTGGCTATGGCCCCCCACATGGTGTGTATTCCCCAGCTCTCTGCTCTCAGTTACCCTGTGTGTAACATGCCTGATTCTTGCTGTAGTGGTGAGCGTGGTGGAAGCATGTTCTGTTTTCTGTTTGTTTATTTATCCTATTTTCTCCCTCTGCAAAGCTTGATATAGGTACAGAGCTTCAAAAATGTACACGAAATAGAATAACAGATAACTGTGATTTGGTTACAAAGCAATAATTTCAGTCGACAGGTCTAGCTGCTAAAATAAAACACAAGAGAGAAATAGGATCAGTTTATAAATGTCAGCAGAGAACCCCCTGCAAGTGAGTTGCTGCCTTGAAGCCAGCTCTGGTGCTGTTATTCCTTCTAATATATTATAAGAAGAAATAAGTCTGAAAAAATCTTGCTGACCAAGATTAAAAGAACAGGGCTATAAATTAAATTCTTCCTCGGTGTCAGTTTAAGGAACTTTCAGGACAAGCTGAAGACCTCCAAATAAGACAGATGCTAATTCACTGGGAAGACCTCCAGACCATGTGTTTTTAGGCAGGGGATGCTCAGACCCGTGGCAGCACCCAGGCAGGGTGACAGTTTGCCTGGGGAGAGATGTCAGGCAGACAGGAGTCGTGCTCCAGCTCGTGTAGGAGAGCAAAACCCATCCCTGTGCTGCTGCAGCTGCAGTGGGCACCAGGAGATAAAGGGATTAAATGGAGAACAGGAATAACTCTGTCACAGCAGAGCATTGCCACAGGATCAGCTTGGAAAATAAATGCTGTCGCTTTGCTTTGACATTTATTCCCAATGAATACCTTGTCATTCGTGCAGTGGGAAGGGTTTGTGGCCCCCAGGAAGCGTGGTACCTGTTGGACTCTTTTTGGCTGCAAGGCAAAGGGCTGAGTGATGGAGCAGCAGCTTCCTCCAGTAGCAGAGCTGCAATGCACACCCCTTCGGATTGACATCTGCTATTTTTCTGAGGTGGCCAGGAGGAAAAAAGATCAGAAAATTGCTGAAATAGAAACTTGTTTTTATATTATTTTTAATTGAGTTCTCTTTCCTAACAGTGGCTTAATACAAGCAATAAGTAAAAAATTAATTCCTCTAGATAAAAAAAAAAAAAAAAAAAGCTATTAGGAGTGTGATTCTGTATCAACAGCACGTGAAGCTGTGTAATTGCTCACATATGTATCCCTCTGGTGTGTGCTCCCAGTCACTGAATAGTATCAAATTATAGGATTCAGAGAGAATAAGCTATTTTTAAGGGAAATGTCTAGAAGCTGCCTGTTGAACCTGATTGAAATTCAGGATTTCCAGCTTGCTCATTTAAATCAGCGATTTTAATCACATTATTCAAGTCAACCCACCCTCAAACACACTTCAAGAATAATACCCCAAACTAAACAAGACCGAAGACCTCCCCCTGCCTCAAACATCTGTAGTATTTTAAGGGGCTAGGCCAGTCTTTTTGCTGAAAACACAGATGTTTTTCCTGCTTTGTTGAATAAAGCAGCGTTTTTGTCCTGCTGGGGCACGAACCTGCATGCAGGGGCGAGGAGGAATCCTGGCAGCACTGAAAGCTGCTGGAATACACCAGGGCTGGAGGGTTCTGCTCTGAGGTCTGGATGGTCTCAGTCAAATCTCGTTTAGGGAAGTGTCAGGAAGCAGAAGCAGGAAGGGTCTGAGGTCTCCTCTGATGGCAGCCTCCTAATTTCAGTTGTTCTGGGTTTGTGAACTCGCTCACTCCGGGGTTTGCGTTTTCTTTTATTTACTTCTCGCTGAAAATAGAAACTAGGAGGGCTCTGCTCTTCTGGAGGCTGCTGCCTCGCTTTCTCTTTAGATGTATCTTTTAAGCAAAACCCATCAGCTTCATTCCTCTCCCCTGGCAACCGAGCGAACTAATGTGGCCAGATGCACCGGGAGCACGACAGGCAGGATACACTGTACTCCTCTAATGGGGACGTTTATTTCTGGCTGTGCTGTGCTGCAGCCAGGGCTCTGGCTGTAACCTGGGCTGTCCTGGTGCTGGTGACCTGGCCAGGAAAGCCCCTGGCTGGGGAAAGGCCCCAGCTCACCCTTTGCTTTCTGTTTATGCCCATGGAGGAGGAGGACATGCAATATCATGTTATAATTCTATTTATTTTTTTAATCTTTGCTGGCTGTCTCCTGCCTCAGTGTCTCCTGAAACCAGGAGAAGAGATATGGTGTTATGCTTTTGATGGAGATCCTACAAAGTCTGTTCTGACTTGCATGTCCCTCCTGTGAGGGGAACAGCTCCGAGTTCCTGCAGAGCTCACCTTCTGGAAGTGGGGAGATGCTGATGTAGATACACAGATTAAAACTCCAATGTATCACAAGTTGTGGAGCAGGAGAGGGTTCAGTCCATGCTGGGAAAGCATGGCACACGTGCAGGAGGCACATCTGGCCTGTCCTTGCCTAGTTTCAGATGGGAAGATAATCAGGTCTGTCCCCTCACGTATCCAAGAGCTATCAGAAATGCTTCTTGTTTAAAGAGGAAATAATCCCAACTGGATTTTCTGGGTTTTTCTCAATGCAATTTATACCTGCTCGATGGCTTTAGGCTTTGAAATGTTTTTGTCTGAATAGTGACAAACATCCAAGGCTTGTGTAGGAAGCAGTGGGTCCTTTGATCAGTGAAATGTCTCTTTGGTCTTGGGGGAATCAATCCAGCCATTCCCTAGACTAGAGGATTTTTTCTTGGAGAACATGTATTTATTGTACAAAATAATTATCCTTGTCTTTGCTCCTGTTTGGTAGGAGATGCTGCCTCTCTCCTACATGCTGTGGTATTTTATCCTGGGCGTCATTTTATGCAAAAGGAAAAAGATAAAGGAAAAAAAAAATTCTTAATAGGGAAACCTCAATGAGGGAGAGGAGTATGAGCAGCTGTGTGTCTGTCTGTCCCTGTGCAGTTAAGATCTCTATTTATTGAGCTTCCACCCTTGCTCTCCCAAGCAGGCACATTTCTTGCATTAGAAGTGATGTCAAGAAGCAGCAACCAGATGTTGCCACCTCTCCATCCCTCTGCTGGCTGGCTGTTGGGATGTACCTGTAGGGAATTGTCACCAAGAAAAAACCACTGAATTTCCCATCTTTTTCTGCACTTAAAACCAAAGCTTAATGTATTCTGTGTATATTTGTTGGCAGATAGTAGTGATCATATATTCCTTTTAATACAATATTTCCAAACCAGCCCAGCCTCACCTTGGTACTCTTGATATTCAGTGTACCTGCTTGTACTCTGCAGCATGCTTTGATTTCACTTTGGCAGCTGTACTTTATGCTCTCTACTTCAAATCTGCAACCAATTCCCCTTTCTCCAGGTAGTCTCCAAGTCCACTCCTGATGTGGGTTTGGAATTGGCTCAGGAGGGAGCTGGTGCTCTGCTCAGCTTGGGGTCCCTCCTCCCCGGTGGCACAGAGCCATCCCAGCTTCATGGGGACACATTTGTGGGTCAGGGTGGCATCTCTTCAGGGCTGAGATGGTGTTTGGGTCAAAGGGACATTGCTGGAGGGGGGAGAGTGGTCAGCAGCTCTGCCCCCATGCACCACCTGGGATGAGACTTTCCTATCTTTTAGGCAGGGGTGTGTGTGCTTTCTGCTCACCCTTCCTTCACAAAGCTGACACCAGGCACTTGCCCTAAAACAGCCCCACCTGTGTTTGTAGGTCAAGCTGTTCCTGCAGGGTCACACGTACGATTAAATCTGCAGACAGGAGAGAGAGAAGCCAAGCTCCCTGAGAGTGAAAATGGAAAAAGCGACACGAGAGAAGAGAGAAGAAGAAAAAGGTACAGTGATGGAAAGTATCAGGGTGAGTGGGCTGAGGGACTCAGGTCTTTCCTTAGGGCCCGGGTTCCCTGCTGCACACAATTCCTGCCTCTTCCCAAGCCCTCGCTCCTGGTTTCAGAGTTCAGCAGTGCTGAAAACTGAGCCTTATCTTCAGTGATCCCATCCAGGTGGCTGTGCCCTGAGTTGCATGTTCTGAGACACCTTCAGGGCCTCTCATGCCACGATGCTGAAACTAAATTTGCAGTGTGGCTTCTTCCAGTGACATCTGTTCCTTTGAGATGTTTGCAGAAATCTCTCTGAAACTACTTTCTGAGCTTGAACCACCAGAGCAGCTGTGAGGGGCTTTGTTTGTGCTGACCTGAGCCAGGTGGCACAGGTTGGGCTCTGTGCAGTCAGCAGGCTCACAGCATCCATTCAGACCTCACTTATTGCTGATGCTCTCCTTAGGTCACGCAGCCTTCCCTCAACCTACGGTTTCTAATCTTTTTTAAAAGTTCCACTGGTGCTGACTTTCCCCCCCCTTGGCACCTTCCTCCCAAAGAAAAGTTCCAGGAACTTCCTTTCCTAAATTGTGTGGGATTCGGCACCACTTCCCTCGTTCCCCAGTTATTCCTGCTTGGAGCATGGGGAGGCTCTTTAGCTTCATGATGCCTCTTGCTTTCCTTTTTTTAGAGCAAGAGTGTTTGTGGCCCAGGTAAACACTCTCTAAACCAAGGAGACAGGCAGAAAGAGCAGCACAACAGATTTTTTAGCACTTTTATCTAATTTCTGCATGATTTTTTGTACATGACAGTCATCACAACCTCAGCTGTAGATATCTGTGAGTCCTTGGCAATGATTTAGGGACACAGTACTGCTTTTTTGGTTTTTCCCTGAAAAAATGTCCTGCTCTTCTGTGTTGCTACACGAAATTCAGAGCCATAAATTACTCAGCTATTTTTACTGTGTTAGGACTTGAGGTTTTGAGTCAGCGTGCAGATTGCAGAGCCTTTTTTGACTGTCAGGGTAGAGGTGTCAGCAAACTGCACCCAAAATACAGCACTTGGACTAATCTTTTTCTGAGTGTGGAGTTTTCATACGTGTTGTAAGGGTGATGTGTGGAAATCTGAGCCCTCCTAGCTCCTTTCCTCCTGGTGTTATCCATTGCTAGACAATCACAATGCAAATATTATCCATCCAATTGTGTATTTATAACATGTTTTGCTTTGTTTCCTCTGCAAGGCTGGGCAAGGTGGATGTGGACTCAAATTCATTCACATCCCAGGAGCTCAAAAAGGCATTGGCTAAAATGAAGGAAAGTGAGAAGGCAGAAAGCAAGGTAAGGAGGGTTTCCTGTTTCTAAAGCAATTCACAGGAGATAGATGTAAGCACTCTATGTTGCACATCTTGGAAGGATGGTGGTTCAAATAATTGCTTGGAAAAAATTCTGTCCAGACTGATCTTCTGGTGAATATAGACATATCTTGGCTTGTTAGTGATACAGTTCCCTGGGAAACTTGAACTAGTCCTGGATTTTCTGTAAAAATGGAAACTTTTTGTTAAGGTCCATTTTATTAATTTCAAAATTCAAAACCTTGTGTTACTTCTAAGTGCCTAAATGTATTCTCACAGCTCAGGGTGTTTCTTGTTAATAATTATCCTGTGAGCTATCTGGGAGGAGGGGCTGCAGTGCTGGAGTGGGCTGGGATCAGCAGTTTAACCATCAGATGAAGCAGCACAATGGTATTTGTGAAGGAATAATAGAACAGAACGAGGAATTTGCTTTGCTGCTCACTGTCTACTTGGTTGAGGTTCCCAATCTCGTTCCCTGGGCACTGAAACCCCAATAGCCAGGCTGAAGCATGGACTGAAATTTCCTTATATAAGCTGTAAGTCTCTCTGGTTACAAATAGCCCACAATAAAATAGTGTATAAAATAGGTCCAAAGTAGAATAGAACAGAATTAGTGCTTCCAGCCCTCTCCAGGCTTGGGGCTGGTCCCAAGCTGCTGGCATGATGCTGGTGGGGCAACGTGTGACAAGTTAGGTGGATCACAGCCTTACTCCCCTCTTCCACTCACCATGATTTCCTTAGGCCCTGGCTCCTCCTGCTGCCTTAACACTGTCTCAGTCAAAGGAAAAGTGAGGAAGGAGACAAGGTTGGAAAGTTTTGGAGCTGCAGAAAGTCTTCTTATTTTTTCCCCTCTATCCTGGCACCCAGGGCATTATTTCATTTTCTCCAAGATTATTTGTGCACCAGCCACCATTACGGATAGAAGGACTTGTTGAGATGAGTGTCATTTAAATACAAAAATTAGTGATGCTCAATTATGGGAAAATAAGCCAGATTTGGAAAAAAGCCTGTTAGAATATTATTGTCCCAGCAACTGGGCTAAAGCTGGCTGCATCTAATGGACCTAAAGTACTCCATTTAAAATCACTCCTGCAGGGAGCAAATTCATCCTTGAAGTACGTGTGTCAAAGTAAATTGAGTTACACCAAGTGTGTTCCCAGCTCTGCAAAAGCAGCTCCGTGGGCTTGGGGCAGGAGTGGCTTTCTGTCTCACTGCCTGCTACCTCTCATAATTAGGCCAGGAATCATAACTGCTGCTGTTTGGCTGCTATTAGGCTGACTTTACTTCCATCATTCAGTTTTTTCCCTCGGATTGCTGGAGCTCTTGGCTTCTCTTCACACGTGGAGGAGCAGGACAGTGCTTGCAGGGGAGAGCAACTTTCTATCTGGGGTTCACTCTTTGGATAAAACCTGATTTTGGTGGGTTTGTTGGGGGAAGAAGCCCTTTCTAAAGAGCTTTCTTGTTTTCTTCTCCTGGGGCAGCCCATCTGTCTTCTCTCCTTCTTCTGTCCCTGCCTGCTCCAGTGCCACCAGTTCTGATGCTGGAGATTTGGCCCCTGCCCATGCTGGGGCTCTCTTAGAGAACATAAAAAAACCCATGGCCAGCAGGTTGAGAGAGGCACTGCTGTCCCTCTGCTGCAATCTCTTGGGACCCCACCTACAGTACTGGGTCCAGTTCTGGGGTCCCCAGCACAAGAAGGACACAGAGCTCTTGGAGTGAGTCCAGAGGAGTTCACACAGATGATCCAAGGGCTGGAGCAGCTCTGGAGCCAGGCTGAGAGTTGGGGGTGTTCAGGCTGGAGAAGAGAAGGGAGCAATGGGGAGACCTCAGAGCACCTTCCAGTGCCTGAAGGGGCTCCAGGAAAGCTGGGGAGGGACTTGGGACAAGGGCCTGGAGGGATAGGATGAGGGGGAATGAGGGCTTTCAGATGCAAGAGGGGAGATGGAGAGGAGATGGGAGGGAGAAATTCCTTGGGGTGAGGGTGCTGAGCCCCTGGGTGCCCAGGTTGCCCCCAGAAGCTGTGGCTGCCCCATCCCTGGCAGTGTTGAAGGTTGGATGGGGCTTGGAGCCCCCTGGGCTGGGGGAGGGGTCCCTGACCATGGCAGGGGGGTTGGAACTGGATGATCTTGAAGGTTCCTTCCAACCAAAACCATTCAGTGATCTCTGACATAGCCTTTTCCTTCTCACCACACTCCTTTCTGCAGCTCTCAGTTCCCTGTAGCCCTTGGGTGCTGTTTGTACAAAGGAGAAGAGGCTCACCACAGGATGAGCTGTCTCCTGGCCAAGCCCCATGGCACTTCAGCTGCCCTCTCTTGGGTCCTGTCCTCCTGCTTCCCTCTCTGGCAGCTTCTGACCCTGGCAAAGCCATCCTGAAACATGTGAAGTGTTCGGGATGATGAAAGCATCTTTGTATGCATCCAAGGAGATATCCTTGATGTCAGTGGTATGGAGTCACTGCTGGATGGGACCTCCAGAGGTCTCCAGCCTCACCTCCAGCTCCAAGCAGGGTCAGCTGTGAGATTGGGGTGGTTGCTGAGGGCTTTTTGAAGTCAGGTTTTGAGAAGATTTGCTTGCAGGCAAACAGGGAGCCTGCAGCAGTGCTGCCTGCTTCTGGGCTGGATGATGTTCTGGGAGGTGCATAGGATGTCAGAATGGTGTACAAAGCCCCAGGGGCAGGCTCTGCTCCTCAGGGAGTGCTTTCTGGTACCCAAGGTGGGTAGCTCACAGATCACAGGGTTCCTGGGCTCCTCAGGAAGTGCTGCCCCTACAGATCTGATGCACACACAGCTGGGTTCCCCTTGTGAATCTGGGGCTGGGGTTTCTTTCTACATCTATTACCTGCCTTCATCTCTGGTTTTCCTCTTGCTTTCAAGGCCCGTGAGGAAGAGGTGAAGAAAAAGTTCCGGCCCATAGAGCAGCTGAAGGAGGAGTTCGAAAAACTGAATGTGAAGTTGGAAACAGATTATGAAATTATGGTGAAATTAATCAGCAAATTCAACAGCTCTGCCTCCACACTGGATGAAAAAGTAGCGGCGCTTTACGACCTTGAATATTATGTTCACCAGGTAACAAAAATGTGTTGGTAACTACCATGTAAAATCCAGGAGATGCAGTGTCATAAATGTGGGTTTATATTTCTTATCGGGATCGGGTAATACAAATTGCTTAATTAGCATAATCCTGGGACAATAACAGACAGCAGAGGGCTACTGCAGGCTTATTTTCCATCCAAGTTAGAATAAATCATCACTCGTACCAGTAGTGAGCAGTTTCCCAGGGGTTAGTGGTGCCTGATTTGTTGTCTGCTCTCAGGCTTTTTTCCTCCCGTTCCTTTTTTATGCTAAAACATCACAAAAAGGGATTTTATCTGCCATTTTGGGGGCAGTATAGTGATGGCTGCTAAAAGAAATAGTTTTTTACTTGCTTCCATGGAAAGGAGTTCTGGTTGGATGTAGGTCTCTCTACACCAGTTCACCGAGAAGATCTCTGTACTGGGGAAGACAAGTCACCCTAAAATTTGGATTTTGTCCTGGCATGAGTAAGAAACAGCAAGTAGAGCCTCTGGCAGCTGGGACAGTGGCAGAACAGACTGAAGAGGCTCAGGCAAATGGCAAGTTGCTGATGATCAGCTGAGCTGTGCTAATCAGCTCAGTGTGAGGGCAGATTTATTTCCTGAAATTTCACTTCCTCGGGTTTATCCTCACGCTTTTTACCCCCCTCCTTTGGTCTCTCTTGCTTTGCTTTCAGCTCACACATTTTTCCCTCCTGTTAGTTGCAGGCTCTGTGCACTCCACTCTCCTCCCTTGGCTTGAGTGGTGGGTGTTTGGGTACCCACTGAAAGGACTGGGCTTCTCCTTGCCCTGGAAATGGGAGAGTCTGGAGCAAACTGGGAGATCTTTCAGCAGTGCTCTCAGTAACTTGATCTTTCCAGAAGGTGAATGGGACAGTTCTTGGGATGAGCCAGATGTCTCTGGCACAGCACTAAGAGCCCCGAGTGGCATTCTGGGGGGAAGGTGACTGAAGCAATGTGCTACTGAGAGAGGGAGTGCATGCACCAAGTAATAGAAGTGTTATTTCCAGGGCTCTTTGTCTTGAATTTCCACACTAAATCTCTGTCATCCTCATGCAGAGGCTTCCTTGCTGTTTGTTCTCAATGCTTTTGTTTCACTGATGGCATCTGTCTGACTCAGAGAATAAATGTGAACAATGGGTGCCCAAGGAGCTCATACTCAGGGCTAATTCTTTGTCGTTAAGGGTGCCAGAGCATCAGTTGCTCAAAAGCAACTTCCAAAACCCCTGGGATGTTTTGGATTCCAGAATAACTGCCTGGACAATTCCAGCACAAAATCCCACCTGCTTGTATCATGGGATGGGGCAAACAATTCCAGAAAGGGGAGAGGAGTAGGGAAGCAGTTCCTGCCCCCTCTGCAGGGACTGGAGCATCAAAGGGAACAGCATCAAAGGGGCTGGGAAGGGGGAGAAATGTCAGGGGGGCTGGCAGGGAGCACAGGGGCCTCCTTTGTGCATCCATCACAAGGTTGCTCTGTGCCCACGCTGTCAGGGCAGGTGGCTGGGCAGCACCTTCTCATCAGGCAGGAAGCTGATAAGAAATATGACTTGTCTCTAAGCCAGCGTGGCTTTTCCTCCTCTTTTCTTCTTCCAGCCAGTTGAATGCGTCCAGAGCATTATCTCTGCTTGGTACTGACTTTAGCAGCACTGGCTTAATGTAATTACTGAACAACAGCCAAATATGCTTGTACTGCATAACCCAGGAAGGGCTGAACTTCTCAGGAGTCCTCGGTGGCCTCTAGAGGACAGGGATTCTTGCAGGCATGGGTGCCCCAGGGCAGCACTCAGACACATTTGAGACCAGTTCTGGCTCTGCAGCTCCCTGTTCCCCCAATCTCCATTTGAATGGTTCCACAGCTTTTGGTAACTGCTCCTGGCCCTCAGGCTGCTTCCTCCAGGGCACAAGTTGCCCTTTCAACTGGAAAATCATAGGATTCCAGACTGGTTTGGGTTGGAAGGGACCTTAAAGCCCATCCAGTGCCACCCCTGCCATGGTCAGGGACACCTCCCTCAGCCCAGGGTGCTCCAAGCCCCATCCAACCTTCAACACTGCCAGGGATGGGGCAGCCACAGCTTTTGGGGGCACCCAGGGGCTCAGCACCCTCTCAACAAACAATTTCTTCCTGCTGTCCAACCTAATTCTTTTTCCAGTTGAAAGCTATTCCTCCTTGTCCCATCCCTCCAAGCCCTTGTCCAAAGTCCCTCCAGTTTTTTTTGTAGACCCTGAAAATGCTGTACCCCGTAGGGTTGCAGGCAGGGGGTGCTGTGCTCTCCTTGGCATGGTTGTGAGCACCCAGGAGTGGAGGGACACGCAGCAGCAGCCTCTGAGCTTCCTGCCAGGCAGCAGTGGGGAAGCAGTGGCTGGACCCGAGCTGGGGCAGATCTGTGCTCCTGCTTGTGGAGTGTCAGCTCAAGGACTCTGTGTTTGCTCAGCTTTTGGTTGCCAGCTCTGGTTTGTTTCTCATCAGTCAGGATTCAGCTTGGCATGTTTGGGGAGCCCATCTTGGAGAAGGAGCAGGAAGGTTTGGCTTGCTAGGTTATCTGTAATGCGTAAAACCAAATGCAAATGTGAGGAGGCCAAAGCATAACTCATTTATAAACAGAATTCACGGTGCTTGCACAGCAGTGTGAGGAGCCAAGGCCCATTCTCACGCATTGCAGGCTCTTTCTCTCAATTATTTACTCGCCTTATCTTCCTCTCTCCCCTCCTCTGACATGACCATTTCTCATTGCTGATTTCCCCCCCGTTGCGTTTGCCTGACATGCGGCTCCATCCTCCCTTTCCTTTTCTAACACTTTCCCTCTCCCTTCCCCTCCTCTTTTTCTTTCTCCTCCGCTTCGAAGCCGTTCCCTGAATAACTGTTGTCATGTTTGCTCTTCTCCCACCCCTCTCCTCGCCCACCTTCCCTGTGTGCTTTACTCAAGAGCTCTTTTGAGCTTTGGCTTTCTTCCACGCTGTTTGCTGCGGACTGAAGCGAGGCACGAGCTGCCTTGCAGCATCCACTGCTCTCCCAAGAGGTTAATACTTTCAAGTTGTTGAGTTTGGGGGGTTTGTTGGTTTTATAAGAGGGAGGGAGGGAGCTCTTGCACCAGACTCCAGTTAAAAAATAAATAAATACATCTTTCATAAGAAACTTTACAGCATGCTTTATATTCTGCCATTGAGGTGTCTCGCTGATGCTGGGGCTGGCCTGAAGGACTCCAGTGCTGATGAGGGTACAGTGACTTTACCACGAGGGATGCTGGATGCAAACTTCTGCCAGTCTTAGCATTCCCTCTGGAGCAGAAGTCAACGTCCAACTCCAGCATTAAAACAGCCCCAGAGTTTTCACAGAGGCTGAGCAATCAAAGCCCCCTCCGGTAGCTGAAATTGGGTTGCTTTGTAGTTAAAGATGAGCCTGCAGAAAAGTAAGAGGTCTGGCAGGTCCCGTTTATAGGGACAGTTAAAAAAAGGGGATCTGAAAGGCTACAAAAGCAGCTGCAAATCCTAAATCAGCCCCAGCAGACCTGCAGAGATGGGCTTTCTGTTGCCAGCTTTGCAGAGGGGCAGCTCCCCAGGGTCTGCTTTGGTAACCACATGCCTGTAGGACATAAAGCTAAGTAGCTTCTTCATTCAGTTGGGTACCTAAAATATCCAGCTTTTGGCCAATTTTGGGCAAGGCGCACAGTTGAGATTAAAATAACAGTGAGCATGAAGTCACTGTCAACCAAGAGGGTGTTCAAGCTGGAGCATGGTGCCTGGGACCAACGTCCCCTGCACACCTTATGGTGTTTGTCCTGTCCCACCCCATTGCTGAAGCTGGGGAGCTCGGTTTGCCCAGCTGATAAATCATATTTAGGTTCTATTTCCATCTACCAACATATGCTGTTGTCTCCCTGTCTTACAGGGAGGAGAAATGTTGAAATTCCAAAACCACGGGTTTTTTGTTTGCTTGTTTTTTGAGCACTCGATTCTGAATGTTCATCAGATTCTTCTTTAAACTGCAAACAAAAAGAAGAAGAATCTTTGAAAACTAAAATGCATTTTTCTGACTTTATATTGAGTTTTGTACTTGAAGCACTTGGTGTTGTTTCTCTAAATTCTGTTTGTGAGCCACTTAGAGCCTTTTTCTAATCAAATTGCAGATGCCGATTGTGATTTTGTGCCCAGTTCAAGTCAAAGCCTACTGGATCCCCACTAATGTTTAGAATTTTCCCTATTGACACTTAGTCTGCTTCAGAAAAATCACTGCTCAGGCTGCCCTGTGGAGAAGCTCCTGGCTGACCCTTCCAGGTAGTGACTGGCTTTTTCCTTGTGAAGCTGTTAAGGAAAACCACCCAGGAGGGCAGAGGATGCTGCCCGGGTACTGATGCTGCCAGCAGGCTCTGAAACATCCCTCACTCCAGGTTCTACAATTACATCAATTCATTAATTGCACTTGCAAAACATACAATTCCCTGCATTCCCACGGATGCCTGCTCAAGTGAGAGAGCAAATAATTTGTTTTGGTTTTGTTGTTTATTTTTGACACCACCAGATTTACCAGTTTTTTTTTTTTTTACATTACCTAAATTCTCAACACACCCATCCAGAATAGTTTTGATAGGTAATCAAAGTATTTGAGTTTTCAGCCATACCTTCTGCATGTGATAACAGCCACCCATCATCAAACTGTGCTTCTGCAACTGTGGCATTGCTGCTCCCAGGCAGTTTTGTACAAAATTCAAACCACAGTGGTTCCCTCTTAATTTTTAATTCCTTTTAAAACTCGGGGCCGGTGTCTAGGAGAGAAGAGATGCTGTGCTTTCCAAAGCCAGGCATTCTCCAAGAGTCCTTGAGTGGGATCTGGTCTGGGGGTTTGTACTGATGGGGACCTGTTCTCTCCCAGGTGGACAATGCTAAGGATTTCCTCTCCATGGGTGGGCTCCAGCTGGTGATCCAGGGGCTGAACAGCACCGAGGCCGTGCTGAAGGAGCACGCTGCTTTCGTCCTGGGAGCTGCCCTGTCCAGGTGAGCTCTCTCCCACCCAGCTTGGGAGGGTGAAAACCTGCCAAATTGTCTTCCCCTCTGCCTAACCCTCCCCTTGCAGCACCACTTACCCTGGTCAGCTTGTCAGTGTGTCCTCACCCTGCTCGTTAGACTTAACCAGCAGTAATTCAGTGTGGAAGCAATGATTGTTGCTTGATTTCTTGTTCTTACAAAGTCCAAGGGGGGAATAGTTCTGCTTCCCTCTCTCTTCCCTTGATGTAAGGAGAGCTGATTGCAGAAATATCTTGACTTTTGTGGTCTTCATAGGGGGGTTTTAGCCCTATGGGTGTGTGCCTCTGACCCACAGGCATGACCATAAGCAATATTGATCAGACGTGGGGCTGGGAATGGGGTCAGTAGGCTGCATCAAAAAGAGACTGGTCTGAAGGTTGTTTGTGGTTCACTGGAAGGTGGCTGTTGCCTGAAGGAGCCCCAGATGGCCTCATGGTGGGGCACAGCATGTAGTGCTGCAGGTGGCACTGTGTGTTATCAGTGGGTTTCATTGGTGCCCCTTTTGTTTTACGGATTTTGGGGGCGTTTGGGGGGTGAGTGTTGCACATTCAGGTGTGCAGAGACTTTTAGAAATGGATGAATCCAAACTTCAAGGTCTAGGTGCAGAGTGAAGACTGAAGGTCAGGTCTGTTATGTCTGCCTATTTCCATATCTAAAAATACCTTTTGCGCCCTTATAAATTATATATCACTTAGTCTAATATGTGGTCTACAAACCTACATTTCTTCTGCAATCTTGTATGGGATGCATTTAGTCCTCGGCACGAGTGAGGTGACACGGACAGCCCCAGGTACCCAGATTTACACCAGGGAAGGATACAGCAGATTCTGACTTCCTGATCACAAGGTGTGCTCTTTCACATCAGAAACACAAATGTGCTCTTCATATTCTGTGGTATCTTAATGTCTGAAGCAGTACTGTAGCTGTTTCTTTAAGTTCTTTAATAGCAAGTAGACTCCTGATGATATGTTTCGTAGAGAGAAAATCATACAGAGGCTCTGGAAACATTTGCAGGTAACTTGCAAAGTGACAAGGGCTATTAAGTCCCATCTTTCCTAATTTAGCTAATGTGACATGATCAAGACTCAAGAAATTAATTGTCTCAAGGTATGAGTGTGTAGCAGTGGCCACAAACCTAATGGTTTTATGCAGTATTTCTCAATTAATTGCAAATACCTTTCTTTGGACAGAAAGTCTCTTCTAAGATGACAATATTAAAATACTGCTTGGGAAACTTTGAGACCTTTTTTTTCTTTAAAGGACATTCTGACAGATGGTAATTTTGAGTGGTTTGGATGATGTATTGTGTGAGAGCTCGGTTCCAAAACACAAGGAATATTGTGCCTGTTTTTTGGGTTTGCTTTTTTCCCCCTTGCTGTGCTTAAGCTTTCTCAGTAGACACCTACATGCCAACTCATCTGCTTTGTGCTATCTGCTTAATTTGTTTGTTCATACATTTTCTCATCTCGCTCCGTGCTCCATTTAAACTGCCGCGGGCATTTGAAGTGCTTCATGCTAAAGCATTTTCTGATGTCTTTTGTTTTTCTGAGAGCTTGTTGTTCATTTCCTTCACTCAAAGCAGTTCTTCAGGGCCTCAGTAAGGTGGGTGGACTTTTCTAGTAAATGCCCAGAGGTGCCACAGCTCAGTGGGCTGTAGGATCACAATCTGATCCGTACTCGTGTGCCTGGGCTTGGTATCAGATCCTGTGCTGGATGCTGAGCCATTCCTGGACAGGAGGTGATGGTCTGCTGCTCACCAAGTGGGCCTCTGGCCACCTTCTTGGTCTCTTCAGCCAGGTTGGCTCAGGCCAGTGGTTTCAAGCCAGGCAAACCTTCCCAGAGGAAAATCAGGGCATGGTCATTACAGCTCCTCAGCCCATCCTGGAGGTCATTAACTCCTGGCCTAGCTGGATCTGGGAAGGGGGAGTTTGGCATTGTCTGCAGGCAGGTTGCTTTATCCAGGAGAAAACCTGCATGAATGCTGAGCATCGGGTGGCATCCAGAACTTTTTAGCTTTTAAAAATATCCCAGGTCTTCTCCAGGTTGGCATGGATATCAACTCTAGGCAGGTAGCAAAGCAGGTAAGGGATGGAGCAAGCAGCTGCATCACCCAGGCTGGCCAGGACCTGGCTCAGGGGTGTCCCTGTGCTGCAAACCCATTTGGGATAAAAGGGTTTTCAAGTGGAGCAGCACTTTTAACACGCCAAGATCTTGGATCAGCAAAGATGGGAGGGAGGAGGAAGAGGAGGAGGAGAATCATGGAATCATAGAATCCTCATGGTTGAAAAGGACCTTCAAGATCATTGAGAAAGTACAGCAAGGGGCAATGGAGGGTTGCTCCCTCCTGATTTTGTTCCCATCTATTTGACTTAACTGACCTTGAAAAACAGCTTTAACACAGGAGAGTTTGGTTCTCAAGGCCAAGGGTCCCAGGCTGCTGCCTGCACAGATTCTACTACCCTCCTGGTGTCCAGCTGCCCCTGAGAGAGAGGGTGATCTGCTGTGCAGGAAATCAGGATTTCATCTCTTGTTTCTCTTTTGTGTCCTCTATTTTAGGCATTTGGGGTTTAATCACTGAGTGTGACCAAATCAAACATCATTCCATCTGGCAGAGTGTTCTGAAGCCGTGCCCTTACTGCAACTCTGCCACCTCCTCACAGTCCTACTGCTTTTGAAACCTTTAACAAACTGTTTTCTGCTCAGCAATTTGCAAAAGTAAACTTCATCTGAACAATCCTCAAGTGCTCTGATTGCAAATAAAAGTTAAATGCACTAACAAAAATAATTGCTAGGCATGTGGGATTGTACATTTAGGTATCCATAATTCACTAACAGTATATGCCAATACACAACATTATCTGGATTTTCAGTGATTGCATTAGCATAAAGGCATGTTAGCATTGGTGGTACTAACATTTAAATATATATAAGTATGAAATATTAAGATACAGCATTTTGGAGGCAAGTAAAACTACTGTCTGTAAAATGTTCTTGCCTGGTTTTTAAGGTACACTCCAGGATCTTTGGATGACAATCAGCATTCGTGCCATTGGGTCCAAACATTGCAAAAATGTCAATGCTTTATGCTAAGAGGAGCTATATTAAGCTAGAAAACATTGCTGATGAGAGAAGTGTCTTCTGATGTCCTCTAAGCTATTTACAGGCAGCATCTTCCTTTGTATTCATAGCTCAGCCAGGCCTCTGCGCAATCTAGATGTTTCACAGGACTGGAAATGTTAGCCAGAAAGGATTATGCTTGTGATTAAAACCTCAATTTTAAAAAAACTTTACCTCCAGGAAATGTTTTTCCACACCAATAATTTGAACGTTTTAATATTTTGAAATAAAAGGATTTTTGTAATCCGTTTAGGAGAAGAATAATTTATGTCGAATGCATTCTTGAAGCTTTATCCCAAATGCTTCCCTGTACACTTAGGGGTGAATTAGAGGTGAGGATGGAGTGAAGCAAAACCACGGGGCCTTTGAGGCAAAGAAAACCAGCTTACATTTTGCGGGGAGAGGGCAGAAAGTGCAAAAGGGGAGATTCCTGGCATGGATTAAGTGGGAAGCCAGGAGGAAAGTCACTTGCACAACTGCACTGAGAGCTTCATGGGGCTTTGGCCAGTTCTTTGAAGACCCAAATGCTGTTCAAACTGGGTAGCCAGGGACAGGATCCCAAACTGGTGGTCTGGGCTTAGCAGGAACTGGGCAGTCTCAGCACAGCCTCTTCCAGCCAGCCCAGCACTACAGGGATCTCTCTGTTCCCTGCTTTAACCTTGAGAGATGAAACAGATATTATAGGACTTGGTAAAGAGCTGAGGGTGAACTCATCACAGGTAGTAACTTGAACATCATCTCGTGGAAGCACTCGAGAGCTTCCTAGATGTGATTTGCATCAGGGTTTTGCTTGTCTTAACCATTTCCATGAGATTAAAATCCCTTAAACTCTGTTGGTGTGCATCACAGACACCCTGAGCACCATTTTTCAGGGGTGTTGTCTCCCTGTCCCTGCTCAATCTGTTGGTATTTCAGTGGTGTCCATTCTCCCAGGGTTCAAAACCTCTGTGTTTTGTCAGAGAAACAGCAGCTTCTTCAGGATGTCTTTGTCAAGGAAAAAGCTGCCACCAGATATAACAGTTTTGAATTAAGTCCAGCTTCACAGTGAAACTGCTTGATGCTCACTGCTGTTAAATAACATTAAGGCCCAAGCAATAAATGCAGGAAAAGTAAAATTAAAGACCTTGCTTCAATGCTGTCTTGTAAGGACATAAGAATTTCTGGGCAGACAAATAAATCCAGTTAGCTTAACAAGCACTGTCCCTACCCATTTATTTCAAATCCATCTTCATGTTCTCCCCTTCCTTCTCCAGCTTCTCCTTTTGCATCCTATAGACTTTGTCCATTTTCACTGCTTTTTTTTCTTTTCAGTGACTCTTTTTGCCAAACTGTGTGTTTGCCACCTCCCAGACAATAATTTGAGCTCCAACTCCCTGCCTGCTTGTAATTCCTTGCTTTGTAGATTGTCTCTTCTGTTTGTATTTGAACTCCTGACTTATGTGAAGTTATCAGCCTCAGTGCACTTAATTTCAAATTAATTTGATTGGGTCACCTCCGTTTTTTTTTTTTTCCCTGTAATAATAATGAACTCAACCTATTTAGCCTTTCCCCATTATGAATAACCTTAACAAAAACTGCAGTGCAGTATAAAACCCTGTTTCATCATTATGGTTAATTACACAGAAGAATAAATCCCTAAACATTTTTCAGCCTCTGAAATCTTAACAAGAAAGTGTAATTAAGAATTAAATAGTAAACTGCCATCCTTGAGCTCTCAGGAAGGCAAGGCAAGCAGACCCATGAGAAAAACCTGGATTCCAAGGTTTGCTCCTGCTGTTGTTTGCACCAAATGCTTTGGGAGGGTCAGTGCTGGGGAGATGCTGACATCTGGAAGCTGGCAGGGTGCAGCAGTGCGGGGTTGGGTGCTCATCCCATGCCAGGGATGCTTTCCCCAGGTGGCCTGCTGGAGAGTTGACAAACTTGGGACCCTGTGGGGTTGGGATTAGGCTCAGGCTGTTGTCACTTCTGCCAAATGTCGAGTTACCCCTTCCAAGGGTCTGGCTTGGACCCTTTGTCTGTGTAAAACCCGTTATTTCTGTCTCTTCTTAAAATCACAGAATGGTTTGGGTTGGAAGGGACCTTAAATACCATCAAAATCCAACTCAGGGATTCAATCCAACTCAATCCATGGTCAGGGACACCTCCCCCAGCCCAGGGGGCTCCAAGCCCCATCCAACCTTCAACACTGCCAGGGATGGGGCAGCCACAGCTTCTGGGGGCAACCTGGGCACCCAGGGGCTCAGCACCCTCACCCCAAACAATTTCTTCCTTATGTCTAACCTAAATCTCCCCTATTCCATCTAGGAACCATTAATCCCCCCTGTTCATACTGACCAGCTTACCAGGGGCCTGACTTGTGTCAGGCAAAAGCACTTTGAAACCTCATTCCTGCCTAGTAAATGCTCTCTGCAAAGGCATTTGATTTATCATGGTGGTTTCCATTAAAACATGCATTTGGACTGATGACCTAATCACTTTTTGAAATTAAAAACAAACCTAAACCAAACCACAGACCAGCCCAAGCTTGGTGTTTCTCAGCATAAACCTGTTTTCATTGTTGGACTCAATACATACTCCAGTCTCTTCAGCTGCTATTTATTCATCATCCATGTTCTCTGTTTATCCTTTTTACTGCAGCCTGTGCACTCAGCTAATGGCTTCACAAGCTTCAAAGATTTCCCTGCCTGACACCTCCATTATGTTCCTGACCTGCTGTGTCTCTCCTGTGTGGTGTGTTCCCCGTGTTCCCTCCCAGCAATAGGTGTGAAACGCTCCACACAATGCAGAGCAAAGCGGTGGCTCTGCCTGCTCTTTAATCACAGCAGAGGGAGGGGGGAGGCTGGAGCAGCCCGTGGTTCACATCTCACAGAAAGGAGGTGGGAAAAGTGTATTGGAGAGAACAAAGCAGCCAAGGATTGGAAGAGAGACAATGAGGGTAGGAGGTGGAGGATCCAGCCTCAATTTTTAGGTACCGGCTCCCAGCAGGGTTTGGGGTGATCAGGACTGAACCAGGATTAGGGTTTCAGACTGGAAGTTAGGAAAAAATTGTTCAAAGAAAGAGTGGTCAGGCACTGGAATAGGCTGCCCGGGGAGGTGGTGGAGTCACCATCCCTGGATGTGTTTAAGGGTTGTTCAGATGTGGTGTTGGGGGATGTGGTTTAGGGGAGAACTTTGTAGATGCTGGTTGGACTTGATGAGCCCAAAGGTCTTTTCCAACCTGAATGATTCTATTATTCACAGCTATTCCCTGAGCTTCTCCAGGAGGATCCAGATCCTGTCTCTTCCTTTGCAGGTCCTGCTGTCTGCACTCTCCTACCCTTTCCATGGTTGTGCCTTTTGTTGGATCTAGTTGCTGGCAAGCAGTCCAGGCAAGCTTGCCATGTAAGTGGCTTTCAGAAGGGTCTTGGGGGGCTGCCCCTGCCTCTCCTGAGCTGCCTTTTGGGTTTGGCTGCATTTACTCACTGTTCCTCTGCTGTTCCCCTGCTCTTCCTTCAAGAGGAAGGCAGAGCTGCTGGACCCAAAGCTTGCACAAGAGGCAAAATAACTTTGGCCAGCCAGCCACAGGTTTTCACAGCATCTCAGCCTGGCTCTTTCCAGTCTTGATGGAAGCAGAACCTTGTTGCCAGGTTGGCATCATCCAGCCTACATGTTCTCCTAGCAGTGTTTTGATAAGTTTTTCCTCATCTGTCTCTTCATGTGCTTTAAGGCTCATTGAAAGAGTTGGTTATTCATCCATGAAGACAGTTCCTCAGGTCTTCCACCAGCTTGCTGCCAACCTCTGCCCCTTCAAGGCTCTCCAAATGTTTGAAAAGGGTGATGCTCTGCAGAGAAACACCACAGCAGCTTACTGGAAATTAATCTCTTTCTGAAGAAATTCATCGTCATGTTTGACCACTTGCTCTTCCTCAGTTGCTGACAGTCTTCTCGTGAACTGGGTTTTGATCTCTACTTTAGATGATCCTATTTCTGCTTACATAATGTTCATCAGAGGCCCTTGGAGTTGCCTGGCATGTTTTGGAAGGAGGTGACTGCCTGGCTTGGCTGTCTGAGAAGCTGTGTGTCCCTCTGAGCCCTGGCAGTCAGGGCAGCTCTCTGTGGCCATGAGACATCCCCAGGAAGCTGGGTCACGGAGCAGCCCCCTCCTCACAGGGTGGCTTGAAGTCATCACACAAGCTGGAGAACTCTATCACAGCTGCTTCCTACCAAATCTTAGCCCCTTGATGCCACTGCATGAGACCTGAATAGATTTTAAAACTAATTTGCTGCTCAGAGCATCAATAGATGTACGTCACTCACCCTTTCTGCTGCATTTAATGAGTTTCCAAGGTACTGCAGCCAGTTCCAGAAGGCAGCCATCAAATGATGCTTCCATCAGGAGCACCAGGCTGTCCCTCCAGCACACAGCAGTCCTCACACAGTCTCTCTGTTTGTCTCTCTGGAATTTAACATCACATAATTTTTTGCAACCAGCTTTTGCAGACTGTCTGTTTTTTTTTCTAAACACCCTGAAAATGAGGGATGGGAAAGAAAAAGGCCTTTTCCTGCAATCATACACTGTTAGCTGGAGCCCAGGCAGTATGTGGGTCACAGTAGCTCTCTTGTCACATTGCTGCTCTCCACCTTCATGACTCTGTCTCATTTATTCCCTCCTGTTGCCCCGCTGCACCTCTCCCCTTCTGTTAATCATCTTGAAGCTGGCCTGTGCTTTGAGCATCCCTCCCTGCTGCAGGCTCAGCTGTCTCCCAGGCAGGACAACATCTTTACAGGGCTGAGGAGAGAGTTGGTGCCTCTGGACCCACAGCCAGGAGATGATGATGATGATGATGATGGGCACGGCTCCGCAGTGGCTGTTTGGAGGGACAGGTCGTTAATCCTCAGCTCCAGCTGCCAAGATCAATAATTAGGGCTGTTGCTTTGTATAAACCAGCAGACCAACAGAGGAATTGCCTTATTAAAGCAGACAGGCAGGCCTGGCTGGCAGGGAAGTCCCCGTGGCTGCATTTTGCAGAGGTAGGAAGAGAAAACACAGGGTGGTAACAGTATGGGAACATGCAGATGAGATTTCCCTAAGCCTTCAGCAGCTAAAATCTGCCATATGTGATGGACCACAAGGGTTCTTGGGGTTTTTATCTGTTTCTGACATTGCAAGGATTGAAAAGGGTGTCTGGATTCCAGTCCATGCCTGGTGCAGCAGGGTGTCTGCTGCCAGGATCCCTTTGGTTGGCAGCTGCACATGTGAGAGCTTCTAATATCCCTCTGCATGTTCCTCACCTCGCTTTGGAAGCAGATTGTGTTACATTTCCATACAACCTCTACCATGAAAACCTGTAAATATGATTTTAGAGTGTTTGCATGTCTTGCAACAAGCAGGAATTCACTGAATACCTCACTGCTTTTACTTAACAGGATCTTTTTCTGAGCTGAGAGTGGTAACTAGACTGAAATTTTCTTTCTTAAGAATGCATTTTCCTCTTAGGCACTTCATATTGAAATCTGTCTTAATTTCAGTTCAGCTAGTGTGTGAAAACACAGGGTGAGGCATTATTAATCCCTGAAGGAATCAAGACAGATGGAGCCCAAAATAGAATTGGTTTTATGATTAATTGAAACCTTCAAGAGTGGAATTGAGTTAGGGCTTGGTCCTACCCCATCAGTGTCTGGAGATCATTTCAGCTGGCATGGATCTCCAGGAGCTCAGTGGTAGAAATACAGATGTCACTTTCTAGAGCCAGCCCAGGGTTGTCCCCCTTGGCATGGGACCAGTTGCTGGACGAGGGCACAGGGAGGACCAACTGGTGGAGTGGTGGGAGCAGTGTGCAGGTCAGGGTGACAGGAGGGGACTGAAGGACATGTTGGGGTGCTTGGCATGTGATGAGGTGCTTTAGTGATGAGGTCCTTTAGTCCTGAGCTGCTGTTCCTGGCCTTAAGCTTCCCGCATCTGTGCCTGATGTGATGGAGAGCAGGGCTGGGAGGAGGGGAATGTTTTGAGGCATGCTCCAAAAAGCACAGGAGCAGAGATGGGGAAGTGGAGAAGTGGCGTGGAATTTGGGGGGACAGGGAATTCAGGCTCTACTCCAAGCTTCTGCTCCACGTGTTCCCTTGGAAGCTGTGGTTTCACATCCTTGTGAGATGTGGAAGGTGGATCTGCCCCTTGAAAGGGAGTAGTGGGGAGATACCAGGTGGTGTTATCTGCACTGGCTTTGGCACTAGTGTATGTTTCTGGAGTCTCCAGCCACAGATCTTTACAGCCTTTCTGATGTGCCTGATGGAAAGGAGAAAAAGAAAATGTTGCTGTAGCCCTCAGATTCATCCCTTGACCTTGCTTGCATAGGCAGCAAGTTGTGAGCAGCTGCAGGGTTGGGGAGAAGCAGCAAGTGAAGGCAGAGGTGCTTTGCAAAGGCCAAACCAGATGAGTTAAGGGGTTATGCCAATGTGTCTGGAGAGTCCAAAGGGAATGGTTAAGTGTGATTGATGGTGACACCCTGAGGAGATGGCTCTGTGCCTCAGTGACCTTCCCTCTGAGAGGGTTGTGCTGGCACTTGCTGAAGAGGGGATTGGGGCTGCCTCCCCCTCAGGTAGCTGAGTGAGGTGGGGGCTCTGAAATAATTTAAAGAAGGTTTTGGTGTAGAAAGTTGATGTTGCCTGTGGAGATCATAGTTTAAAGTGTACAAACTGGCCCAGGGCCCATGCTTGCCCGGTCTGTGCTCCCTGACAGCAAGGGTACCCTGAACCCATCTTCCTGAGGTAAAGTGGATAAGGAGCAGCATCCTTGGTTACACATCAGCTGGGGAGAAGGTACAGAGGAACACAGCTCTTGGGTGCAGCCAGGAGGGTCTTTCATCCCTTTCTGCAGTGCAGCACCAGTGCTCCAGAGCTAAGACCTTGACTCAGACCTTGTTAATTTGTCCTAATGAGTAGTGTAGGTTTGCTGGAGATGAGCTGATACTGCTCATCTATGAGGAGCTGGGCAGACATCTCTTGTTCATTTATTCTGACAAGGGCAAGTTGGTTTTTATTGTCCCTGACCCCCCCCTAGCACAGCAGCATGTTTTCCCAGGTGTGTTTTGTAAAGGGGGGAAAGCTCCATGCTGGGAGCTCTTTCTGCAGGACCTGGCCAGGGAAATCTTAGAGAAATAGTATCAGACTGCTGTGGATTTTCTTTTCCTGGGGCCTCTGGGGATTGCGGCCCCAGCAGATTGTGGATTAGTGGATGGGGAATTAGAAATGCATTTTTCATTCTTGTTTTACACGCTAATGAACTGACAAATTTAATTTCTTTAAATCTGGCTACTTTAGCTATAGTGAGTGAAGTCATCTTCTGTCTCTTTTGGTAACTTGGGAAAGGCTGAATTGTGACCTCTCTGGGTGTCAGTGTCCCAGTTCAGTTCTTTGTCTTCACGTTAGGACAGGGCAGTCTGTCTGTGAGGGAGCCCATCACCCATGGGTGCTCTGGGCAGTGTGGTGGTTCAGAGGGCACCAGCAGCCAGGTATCACTATGCCAGTGCAAGGAGGTGAACTGGAGCCCTGGGAGCAGGTTGGTGGCCCCACTTTTGGTGTCTGAGCCAGCCTAGGTGTCCCTGGACTCAGGTCTGCTGGGCAGACACGGCTGTGAAGCTCAGTGCTCTGCAGCTGAACAAGCTCTGCTCCAGGGCCAAGCTGTGCTTGGCTTCTATCAAACACATTTTTCTTGCTTTTGGGCTCATTCCTGTGAATGAAGCTGAGGGTCTTCCTCCTTCCCCTTTGGATCCCTCTGTGGGGAGGGTCCCAATGCTTCGGGCAGCCCCCTCCTCTGTAATTTGAGCAGCAGCAGATGCGGAGGCTGCAGCAGGCTCCACGTGCCTCTCCTTCAGCTGCACTCTTCTTCAGGGCTTGTGGTATGCACCTCCCTCCCCAGAACCTGTGCCAGGGACACCACAGAGCAAAGAAAAGCCTTGATGTTGTTAAAAGCCCTAACAGGGGCCTGGTCTGCAGGGGGAAACCAGCTCCATCATTACCCAGTCACTCTGCAGAGCTTTACATGAGAACTGAACAAAACAGCCTTGGCTCACCAGAGCTGGCTTTGTTCCTTCACTTGGGGATGCTGAAAGTGGGTCTGAAAGGTGGCCCAGCTCTCCAGGGGAACCACCAGCACCCTCTGCTCCACTTCCAGGCCTGGAGGAGAGGGCTCGGGGCATCCTTTGCTCCCCTTGACTGGTGGCGAATGGATTTATGGGTTGTGCTCCTAATATCTTGATTAACAATTAACATGATGGAATGGGGAAATACATCTTGTTTCTCTCCCCCTGAATCCGACAGGTGAGGATGTATGGTTCCTGGTTGATTGCTGTGCCTTGTTATGGGCTATTTACAACTGATTGGAAAGCAGAGGCTTTGTATGAAGAGGAGACCTTTAATCTTCTGGCAGAGCTGAGTGCATTTCCCTCCGGGAAGTGTTCCTTCTCTTCTGCTTACCTCTAACTCCCACTTTAAACTTGAACCTGGCAGAGACCAGAGAAAAGGCAGGATCAAAGCAAAAATAATTGGGATCTCTGGCTTCTGTGGGCAGTCTGAACCCGTTATTCCTACTTACTGACTAGTTATTCCTAAATAACTCTTGTGAGAGACAATTCAGCAGTTGCAGTATCTGCTTGATGAAAGGCACTCAGATGCAATAACCATGGCAACAGTTGCTGAGGGCCGGCACAGAGATGTGCTCTGTAAAGGACAGCGGGCCCAACTTCACTGACAAATGACCCCATAATGCACCAAGGAGGTGATGCATGGTGAGCTCAGGGTCCTGCTTGTTGTCCTGGTGGGGATGCAACCACATGTGCTGTGCTGGAGGTGCAGGTTGCCCCAGTACACCCAGTAACAAGCCATGCTTCATCAGTGGTGGCCTTCTCCCCCTCGAGTTGGCTGGGGAGCTCATCAACTGAAAGCTGGAGACACTCCATCAGGGAGGGAACATCAGGGGGACAGGACACACCACCTCTCATCCCAGAGGCACAAATGATTTCTCAGGGTTTGTCTGCTCTGGGAAGGACTGTGTTGATCTTCACCCATCAGCCTGTTTGGTGCCACAGACACGTATTGATAATCAACACTTGACAGGTCTCATTTCAGAGCTGCTCCTTTGCAAGCCATCCTCAAGACCTGAAGATGGCTCTGGTCTGAATCTCAGGTCAGGAGCACCTTAGGTTATGAGATCAAGGCCTCTCAAATAGCTTTGTGGAGAGATCGTGTTACTTTTATAAGGCAAGGTTCTCTCTCCATCTTATTTAATTGGACACTTTATAAGCCTGAAAAGTAAGAGAAGGAAACTCTTTAATGTTCACCAGAAGAAAAGAGAAGCCTGCTCAAAGGCAGGATTATTTTTACGGCTTTCCGAGAAGGAGGCAGTAAATACTCCACCTCTGCTTAATAATAATAATAATAGGCAGGCTAAGTATCTCTAAAAATATAAAATAATATGATCCTGTTTGGAATAGTCAACACCCTCGTCAGCCTGCTGCCATCTCTGCAAACAAGTCTCGCTAGAGATTCTGGGCATGCTTTTCAATGGCTGGGAGCAGCTGGATCTTCTTTGACTTCAGTGGAAAGTCTGAGTGCTTGGCACGGTGGCAAACCAAGCCTCTTCCTTTCTGCTTCAAATTGGGTCTTGATTCTAAGTGAGATGAATTTTCTCCTCCTGATAATTCTGTGCATCTGAAGTGATTACAGCTCGGCGTGAGTGCTCTTTTCGGAGATTTGAATGCAGCGTTTTCTTCCGTCTTAAAAAAGGTTCCTCCAACCCATATCATTCTGGAGAAGAGGGGCCAAAAATAAATCCTGGTGGAAGCCATTTCATCTTCCTCTGCAGATGAGAGATTAAAACTTTTTTATTTTTATGAAACACAGACCAAGGGGGGGAAGGTAAATGGGAAAACTTGTGTTGAGGTTTTGGCTGGTGGCGATGTGCTGCTCTGTTCTTTGGTGCTGGTGAGCGGTGGTATTATTTGGAGTTCTTCGAGAGTGAGCTTGAATGTTTGCTTAACTCCACTAAAAATAGTCACCACCCTCTTCTTCTAATAGGCAGCATTTGTCACACTGATTCATTTCCTCTCCAAACTGAGTTTCCTTCATGAATATTCATCCCCACTCCCCAGGAATCTGCCTTGTCCTTCCAAGTTGTACTCACGGTGGCGACCGTGCTGTAGTGATGTGAGTCCACCTTGCAGAGCTCACCCCCAAATTCCTGGCTCGAGCTGGCAAAATGTTGCCCTACCAACAGCTCTCATTGATTTCTGCCTCCTCTGTGGGCCGGGATTGCTCGTTATCCCTCTGGATGAGACCCTTAACGAGTCTCTCCTTCCTGTTGTCATAGCAGCACCGTGTTGCCCGGCACAGCGAAGTCTCTGTCACTGTTAATTGTGAGATGGGAGGATCAGCTTGGCAGTTGTTCTAGTGGGGATTAGGCCAAAAGGTCCCTTCTGAACTGTGATGAATGTAGTTGCCTTCAGAAGACACTAGGACTTGGTAGTTGTGGAAAATTTCTGAAGAGGGAAAGGTCTCCAGTGAGGAGGGGGACAGTCCTTACAGTGCTCTTCCCCTTCATGCTCAGCTGCCACTTAAAGCAGGAGAAAAACAGCCTGAAATTCCAGAGGGGGGAGTATAAAACCAAAGTTATTAATGGTTAAGGAAGTCTATAAGTACCTCAGGCCTTCTAATCTTGGAGGTCCAAAGAAGATTGAAGGTCCCTGCTACTGTCACGCTCCAAGATGTTGCCGGAATAGGAGAAATCTGCTGCTACTTGGTTAGTGTTGAGGCAGCAAAGGGCTGATGGGGATGGAGGAACATGAGGCCAGCAGAGCTGCTGGACTGTGCACCTGTAGCCCCTTGGCCAGTGGGTGCATGAGGAGGTGTGCATGGACTGTATCTGTAGGGTGATAGGTGCCTGGGTGTTTTGCTCAGCAGGGATTAAGGAGAATTCTTGGACTCATAGATTATAGGATGGTTTGGGTTGGAACAACCTTAAAGATCATCCAGTTCCAACCCTCCTGCCATGGGCAGGGACACCTCCCATGAGCCAATGTTTCTTCAAGCCCCACCCAACCTTCAGCACTGCCAGGGATGGGGCAGCCACAGCTTCTGGGGGCAACCTGGGCCTCACCACCCTCACTTGTGCACTGGGACAAGGGCAGTGCCAGTGGTGTGGGTGACACGGCCATTTGATGTGTGTAGTCTCCCACTCCTGCATGGTGCCTTCCAGCACATCAGGCTGCAGGTCTTCTCCCTGACAGTCACTCCATCCTCACCTTGCAACCATGCTAAAGCAATTTAAAGATGAAAATTGACAGTATCTCAACAGGATATTGTCTGCTGGGCTTGTGAGGACCACCCAGTGAGCAGACTTATGTTGCCATCTGTGTCTTTGCTGTCAAGAAGACCATGTTGATTTTCAGCCATGTCCCAGAAGAGTTTTTTAGGGGTTGCTGTGGTGGTGTGGGGGAGAAATGACCTCGTCACACCTTCCATCCTGTATTGGCATGTTGTGGTGAGACGTAGCCACGGCTGGCTGGAGAGGGCAGAGAGAGGTAGACAGCCATTTGGTTTGTGATGATGCCATCATTAACTGGTTGGACTTGTCCAAGACGTTGGGTCCAAGACATCTCTGCTCTCATTTGCCCAGCAGTGGGAGGACCAATGTCACCTCCAGGGATGACAGGTCACCTGGAGGCTCAGCAGAGGCAGGGAACAAGGCCTGTATGGACATCTACTCTGTTTCCCACGTGCTGAGGGGTAGGGATCAGTTGGTCCTTTCCCCAAGTGCCTACTCTGTTAATAACACAGAATTGCCCTCTGTCTGTGTCACTGGGTTGACTCCAAACCCCTGAGTTGAAGCCAGAGTCATCCCTGACCTAAACACAGACACATTCGGCTAGAATGAAAAGAATTATTAAAAAAAAATCCTTACCCCCCTCAAAACCTCCCAAAATCAAAATTTCAACTGGCCAAGCCCTGCAAATGGGTTTTTTGTTTGGCTTTTTTGTGTGTGTGTGCAGTCAGGAGCCAGATTTCTACAGGCTGGCTTTGGTTTGTACAGGGTTTATTATAGGCATGAATAATTGCTGGCACCACGTTGCCACTGCTGTTGTTTGCTCTTACGGTTTAGGCCAATTACATGTGTAAGCCCCTGATTTACAAGCAAAAGCAGAACGAAAGTAGCTTTGTGGCCTACATTTCAAGAGCAAGTGACGGCTCCACAGTCAGCTGTAGGTCCCCAGATTTGTACCATGAAAATGGGGAGGTCCAGTGCCATAAACAAGCTGGCCCAGATTATCCGTGCTTTTCCGTGACACGTGTGCTGTCACAGCACAGTGTGAAGGACAAACATGGTTGAGCATTTTGAGGATGGGGAGCTTGCCCAGAACTGCTTTCCCACAGCAAGAGGAGTTGGGGAGTTTTCAGAAAAAACACACATAAAATAGGGAGAATTTGGAGCTAAACATAATGGTTTGGGAAGATGGACTCAAGCCAAGCCCATCCAGGTCTTATTTCCCAACATGATGATAGGGTTGTCTCCAACTCTTACTGTCCAATGAGACCTCCTTGGGGAGAAGAATAGGTGACATGCAGAGCAGAGTTTCAAATTGATCAGTTGAGATCAACCTGAGAATTTTCTCTTGCTTTTGGAGTGGGCAGGAGGTTGGCTGCTGCTCAGACAGGTCATGTCAGCCATCATACCTTTGACCTGGACTCTGCATTGCCCAGCCTGGTGGGATGTCTCACCTTGCTCTGCAGGTACCTCTCCACACCATCAGCTCTGAGGTAGGGTAAGAGCCAGCCATAGGGTTGGGGAGGATGAAGAGCTGTGCTGAACCTCCTTGGACTGGTGGCAAGCTGGTGTCCTCACTGCTGGGGGTTCCCGAAAGGGCAGGATGTGAGTCAGGGCAGAAGGAGGAAGAATGTTTGTGGTAGCTGATCTCATCGTCACAAATCAGTGGTGGATATTGTCTGTGGGAGGAAGCAGCAGCTCTGCTGGGCAGGAGGCCAGCTTTTCACACTCCAGGGGATGGCCAAGAGAGGATGATGCACTCGGGTTGTTAGTGGTGAGCACAGCGCAGGCAGCTTCTCATCTCACAGGGTTTGTGTGCTCAGCTGGAGGCCGTGGCATCTTCCTTTGTGTTAAACTGCCCAAAATCAACCTGACTGCTGTGTGCTGAGCTGATGGACGTTGGGAAGGAGACCCCCCCACACCAGCTTGGCATGGGGTGCTCCCATGGGGATTCATGAACATCCATCCGGGCAGGAAGCAGCTGTTTAGGGCCGTGGGTTTCTGAAGTGATTTCCTTAAGCATCTGCATCTTCTGAAGGTGCACACAGCACCCCAAGGGCAGGTGGACCACCTGGCTGCACGCACCATGCCCTTAGCAGGTCCCCTGGGCAGTGGCTCTCCCCAGGACAAGGCATATGGAAACACAGCCCCAGATTTGTTTACTAGTTGGGAGCAACGGGGGTTGTGCATCCCAATTGCCAGTAACTGGCAAGTCTTCTCTCCTGTGCCTTCACAGCACATGTGTGAACTTCTGGTTGTGTCTCCTCCTCATCCTCTCTTCAGGAAGTCAAGCAGGGAGCCATCAGCACAGCTCACATTTGTCTTTCTGCAGCTCCGGAGCGTCGAACAAGTTGCACCCTGCTTTCTCCTTCACCCTTCACACCCAAGCTGTTCCTGGATCCAGGCATCTCATCATCTGTGACATCTTTCACAGTTTTCTTCTGCCCTGGTGATTAAGCCCTTATCCTTCTGCCTTGCAGAACCTACCTCTGGTGGCCCTACCATTGCTCTCCTTCGCAGAGACAGTGTCTGTCTCATGATCTTCCTGGCTTTTCTTGACTATTTCTTGGCCAGGCAAAGTCTGTCTGTTGTTTCCCTTTTCCATGGGAGGTGATGAGGGCTTCTTCTCTTTGCCTTTAGGCTCATTAAAACTTAATTGGCACGTTGGCTGTCAAGGTATCTGTGCCCCTCATCCATCAGTGATGTAGGATACACTGCTGAAATTCCCCTCTCCTTGCAAAATTATCTTACTCCACTGCATCTTTTATGCAAAAAGTTCCCTTCTGAATGTGCTTCCCTCTCCAGCCTTTTCTGAGCATCTAGTGTACCTGTGGGACCTGCCATAGCTTTGTTTCTTCTAGAGGCACATTAATCCATTGCATTAGTAATGTTTTATTAGCCAATTTGGTCAGTTTAACTTCTTGACAGCTTGCTTCAGGCACTTGTGTTTTCCTAACCCTCTCTCTGAAGATGGGATCCACATCACATACCTTCAGTTTTCATTCACAAGTGTCCACCTGAGGTGTAACTATCCAGGCTCCATCTCCAGCCAGGGAGAAGAGATGTCTTTAAGAGACAGATCCCCCCACTGTAAGATAGGAGTCAGACAGCATTAGCTCCCATGGGGTAAATCATGATTTCTGCTCACTGCTGGTTACCAGGAATTCCTCAGACATGTTGCAAAATAGATACAGCCCCCTTTAGAGCTAATCTAAAACCTTGCACTGTAGACTTGCCTTTTTGGATTAACCTGGGCAGATCTTGGGGAAACAAGAACAGTGGTTGGGTCTCCAGGGGTGTGCAGACCACACGTTTGGAGCTCAACTGTGGCAGCTCACTGGTATCTTAATTTTAGGTGTTTGCTGTTAAGTGAGATGAATCTCTCACCTTGGAAGGTGTGGAGAAATGTTTCCATCTTATTTTGTATTTAGAAAATAAAAAGGTATATAGCAAATGTTTAAAAACCAAGAATGCCAGTAATAACAGTAATTATAGGTGGGTGCAATTTTCCTTTATCTTTTAACTGAGGCTGCTAGGAAAATTCCTGCTGTGCTGATATTTGGCAGGGACACGATGCGAGTACCTGCTTGTTGCTGAAAAATGCTGTTGTATTTTTAATGACCATCAGCAGCACAACCTTGATTTTTTTTTTTTTTTATTTTTTATTTAAATGTCATCCTAAATGTAGCAGTTCCAGCCTCCTCTGCCATGGTGTGTGGGTGTCTGAGCAGGGATGAATCAGAAAGCAGAAAGAATTGCTGGTGCTTTCTGTGACTCCCAAGTTTTCCTGGAGGGCTTCCTGCCCAGGAATTAGCTTGGGGGGTCCATGGGCTGTGTTGCAGTGTGGCAGCCCCTGCTCCCTCCTGCCTGTCCCCCCTCTACTGATGCCTGATTAAATTGTTTGATGCTGAATGGCTTTGCTAGGTTTCTCCACCAGGAGCTGGTGTTCCATGGGTTGTGCTTTCTGTTTATGGAAAAGAGATAAATAAATGAAAAAGGTAAAAAAATATGGTTTTCCAGCTTTTGTAGATGCAGCTTTTTCTCTGCCTGGAAGCTTTCCCCAGGCTTCACTTTGGGAGGTGAAATCTGGGCTTGGCATTGGCCAGGTGGTGATTTGCTGTTGCAAATGGAGCAAAGCCTCAGTTTTGAATCATGACTCAGTGAAACAAATCTCCTTTGCTTGTCTGAACCAGTTCTAAGGGCACCAGTAAACCCAGTGGGACAAAGAGCAGCTGGAGTTTAAACCATGACATTGCAGTGGGAGTGATGCTCCCCGTGATCCTGCATCTTCCCTTCCCTTTGGAGGAGCTGGGAGAGGCAGGGGGGATATTGAGGCTCATCAGCCAAGGGCTTGTTGGAGAGCAATCCCTCCCATCAGGGGGTGCAATCCCTCCCACCCGGGGGTGCTCAGGGGCACGGGGGGAGCTGCTGGAAAGATTTTCTTGCTGGATCC